>NC_056743.1:1921705172-1921710172 GCF_019279795.1 Protopterus annectens | reverse complement strand
CTATTTTTTATGTACTGGAATATGGGGGTAAGCATCTGTAAGGTCTAGAATGACCAGAAAAGCCCTTGGAAACAGCAGGGAGTAAAGAGACAAAAGAGACATTCTTGAATAGAAGCCCCTGCCTTGTTAAAACGAGGGGACTGGCTCTTTCATTCCTGGAGACAAGAAATCTGAAAGAATTTGAGGAAACAGATGGATTTGGCTCTCTGGAGGAAGAGGGATACCAGCTTGGGAAGGAAGGGATGCCAGCTATAGTTTGTATCCATTCCGAACTATTTTTAAAACCTAGGCATCTGAGGTTGTCTGTTTCTAGAGATGAAGGCTGCAGGACACAACGCGTGCAATTTGAGAAGGAAGGAAAGAAGGCCGAGGTGGGGGGAGTAGAGAGAAATTAAGAGTCAGGTACTCATTGTTTTTTCTTTTGAAAGGGAGGTCCTTGAGTTCTTTCTTATTTCCTTTCTGAGTCATCCTGGCATGTTTATATTGTTGTTTAGCAGTTTTTCTGCTGAGAAGATTTAAAAGTCCTTTGAAAAAAAGGACTAGAAGAAGACGAGCAATTCCTCTGGCATTTAGAAATACTGGACAGAAAGAGTTGTTTACATCAATCTCCCCTTTCTTCCATCTTCTTAAGAGTCTCAGCCAAAACATTTCTAAAAAGGTCTTTTTTTTAATTAGCTCACATAAAAGCTGAGCCTTACATCATCATAAAGGTACTGAACCTGTAGCAGCAACTCTATACACGGCATCCATTGCATCATAAGTAAATTTAATAGACTGCTTAGTGACTTAAGAAGCAGAATTTAAAATGGCAAGTAAATTAGATTTAGTCTGTGAACTGGGTTGGGTAGATACACTTTGTTGCAAAATAGCAACAATCGATAAGAGGTATTTAAACATGTGCATTTGGCAATTAATTGCTCTAAATGCAAAGGATGAAGATATGTAGACTTTCTTCCTAAATTTATCAAAGGCATGACTGTCCTTATCGCTGGGGATAGGTTTAGTAGTGGAAAAGGCCTTAGAACTTCTGTTCCCACCCAAAGATATCATAGTAGCGTCCATCACAGGGTTTTTTATAGAATAATTTATGTGTATCAGGTACCCTGTAGAATCTGTTAGGTTTCTATTGTGCAAGGGTTGGAATCTAGGGAAACAAAACTGAAGTAAAGGCATTCCCTAAAGACCTGAAAATAGAAGGTATGACAACTTTGTTTGGGGCATGCATACTGCAAGATCATGATACTTACTCCCCATTTGAAGGTTTCTTTCACTTTTGAGACAGTATCTCCAAAACATATTTCTTCATTGAGAGAATCTGAAGACAAGAGTGTCTTCAGATTATGTCTCACAAGGAGTAGAGGAAGACAACCAGGAGATGCAGTCCAAGTCCTCAGTATCAGATTCAGAGACAGCATCTTCTTCAGAGGAAGAGGTGTGTGCGTTCTTTTTCTCTTAAATGGTATAGAAGCTGGAAGAGAAGGCTGGAGAGACCAGATGGCTTTAACAACCCTGTGAAAATGGTACCATTTCTCCTGGGCAGCCTTCTGCACTGAAGGAGTAGGAGGAGGACACTAATGCTTATCATTTGTGTGTTATTCTTAGAGGAATCAAGCCTTATGGTTTTAGGGGAGGAATCCACAGGCCAAAGCTTCATAAGCAACGCAACAATGTCCCTCCTCATCAATACTTGGTGTATGCCTTTCTTGTCCTCAGAGATAATAAAGTGTGGTTCTCACTCCTCATTGTGCACAGGCTGACATAAGGTCTGAAGGGTCATGCAATGTTCCTGGGCCTTAGCGTTTTCCTTAAATGGTCATGCAAGGCTGACTAGGAGAGCCACACTGACAGTTCAAATGCTGCAAAGGGGCCTCGAGAACTCATCAGTCCCAGAACAATAGAATAGAGGGGGAAATCAAAAATTCTTTAAAAATCTCTTCAGAAAGTTTATTTTTCCTTTATCTGCTTAGGGGACAGTCCAGTGAGGGGGAGTTCAGTGCCATGGTTGCACATGCCAAATCTCTGAGGAGTTTGTTTTCAAGGAAAATTTTTAACAAATCTAGCCTACTCCTCATAGTTTTAACAGTGAAGGAAAGGCAGGTCTGATGACACTTAATTTCATGTTGTTCACCTAGACAAAAAACACAGTAGGTATAAGGGACCCTATACAGAATCTGTCTAAAGAAACAGCACTTTCCCTTTCTGACAGACATAAGAAATTGTTAATGTAACTTTTCCACAGATAAAGGAGGGTTCACCAGTGGGGATACTTATCTTCCCAAATTTGTAGCTGAAGCTGACTACCAATACTCCACTAAGCTAATAAGAAGTCTGCATAAGCATACTAACTTCATTCTCCAAGTACACGTGCATATATATTTGGATATAAAGGCATTCACTGAATTGCGTTACGTCAATGTGGCTAACATCTGTATAGTAACATTGAAACAGAAACATGCTTCTGTGCATGCACTGAAGTTATTCCTCAGAACACTTAAAAAAAACAGTGTTTTGGCAGGGGCACAAGTTTGGCTTTACCCTTCCCTACTCCACCTTTGTAATGTGTGCTAACCCTAATGCTGACCCAGCCCTTAACCCTAACTGTGTACCTTATGTTAAAAAAACGTTTTCATAATACTACCACTACACAAGGCAACTTGGAAACAGACTGCACGTGCACACCACACCAGACACACACACACACTCCCATATCTATAACAAAGTCACTTACCTTAGTCGACCAACAGGAAGTTGCCCATACCACAGTTTACAAAAACAGCCTTTTGCACAATAACACTACAGTTTAAATAGTCATACGCATACATGTCAACCAAGTGAACTGCAACTATATATATATATATATATATATATATATATATATATATATATATATATATATATATATACCTGTTTGTATGTGTGTGTATATCTATATCTGTCTATGTATACACACACACACACACACACACACACACACACACACACACACACACACACACACACACACACACACACATATATATATATATATGTATATAGGTTTACCATGAAAAGGTCGAGATTAACAATGTAATCCGTTTATTTGTTTGACTTACACGTGTGATGTCCTGCATATTATTTAGCTTATAATGTCGAATGTGATACAGATAAATGCGAAGTAGGTGTTATCTGACATCCTGATTCACCTGCCTGCCTTTTCAGCAGTACAAATGTATGCAGTTCAGTACTGCACAATGCTGCAACTTAAGTATTTACAGGGGGACAAGAACTCCTGCACCCCCACCCCCCCTGCAAACTATATATTCTAACTCCAAGATCACACTACAGTGAAGAAAAAGATTAATTTACCGATCTGTTCTGTACCACGCTCTCTATTCATTAAATCAACCAATGCACACTGGCATTCACTGTACAGAACACACAGGCAATACGGGAATCGGTCAACTTCCGTTTGACATTCCCGTTTTCACCGAATCTTCATTCTTCATTTTGATAGCAAACCTGTATATCTATCTATATGTATATATATATATATATATATATATATATATATATATGTACACATACACACACACACAGGGGCAAGACCCAAAGAATCCAGCATCCTTCCCTTGGTTTTTCCGAAGCTTCCTTTGCAAATTCTGAACATGAAGCATACAGAAAGGATGAGGTCACAAAGCAGAGGGAGAAGGAAATGTTGTCTTTCATTGGAATGGAAAGAACAACAAGGGCGGAGCAAGAGAGTTCAGAAATAGATGACTTGGTGTTTAAATTATCCAGTCTGCATTTAACATTACCACAGTGTGAACTACTGAATAAAGGACTTAGTTTCATACCAGCTGCCCCATCTGTTCTAAGTGATGTTATCTTGAACTTAAAGTCATTTGGACATAATGTGATGTTAAAATTTATATATGGCACAGGCAACTCCTCAGTTCCTAACATCTTAAAGAAACTAAGTACGCATATTCCCCAGAACACTGCAGTTTTAGAGACATTCATCCAGATTTGTGAACAAGAAATATCCCAACATGTACATAAGGCTAAACAACAATTTTGTAACTTAAGTAAAGAAAAGAAATTGCCTTTACAGACATTAAAGGATGACAAAAATATAATTATTAGACTGGCAGACAAAGGTGGTGGGATTGTTTTATTAAACAAACAAGACTATAATGATAGAATGTTACAGATGCTAAATGATGAAGCAACGTACACTGATAGAATGTTACAGATGCTAAAAGATGAAGCAACGTACACTGCTATTAAAAGATTACAGGTCACGAAAATGGTTCACAGCATTCATACAAAGCTGTCTGAGCTTCTGCAACTAAATAGCATTACGAAGGATCGTTTTGATTTTTTTTTTAGTATAGACCATCCCACGATACAGGTCTATATTAAAAACCCTTTTGAGCGAATATGACAACAGAGACACATATAGCCCGAACCGCAAATACGCTGAACCCCCTAAACCGCAAAATTTAAAATCTCGAATCGTCATAGTCGGCCAACTCCACCGCCCACTACATACTACCTACCCAAACATAATAAATAAACCACATATATAAACTAACCAAACCCTTCTTCTAACCCCACACTAAACCTTACATACATTACTATCTATGCCCTTACCTTAACCCGCACCCTAACCCTATGGTCCGTAACTATCGCACACTTACCCTACGGAGATATACCCAAACAAAACAAATAATCCACACAAATACACTTAACAAAACCCTACTTCTAACCCTACACTAAACCTTACATACATTACCTATTTATGCACTTCCCTTAACCCGCACCCTAACCCTAAGGTCCGTAACTATCGCACACTTACCTTATGGAGCTATACCGCAGACGGGCCAACCATGACAAATCGACATTTCACATTTTGCGGTTTTGGACGTTCGCCGTTTCTGTAGTTCGCGCAATATGTGTCGCTCTTTTCCGATTCACTCAAACGGATCTTTGGGCTTCTAATATAGACCCCCACCATACCA
>NC_056743.1:1921630172-1921700172 GCF_019279795.1 Protopterus annectens | reverse complement strand
AAGGATGCTAAAACTAAGTTTAAATCCCACTGTGGTGGGGGGTCTTTGATTGGAGGCCTGAGTAAAAAGATACCTCTGAGGAATGCCTTGCAAAGCTTATGGGACATGATGCTGGAGTCCGACAAGCCTATGTGAAAACTTGAAATGGCTGCTAGCTGAACTTTTACTGTGGAGGAAGAAGATCCTGAATGAAAGATTTCGGCTAGGAAATCCAAGACCGAGTGTATTGGAGCAGTGAAGGGATCTATGTTCCTGGCCTTTGCCTAAAAGGAAAACGTTGCCATTTACTAGCATAGATCCTTCTGGTGGAAGACTTAAGGGAAGCTACAATAATATCCCGGACAGAATTTGAAATCATTGGAAGCCTAGCTAGGGACGGAAGTGGAGCAACCAAGCTGTGAGGTTGAGAGATTGGAGGGATTGGTGCAGCTGCCCTGATTGATGGGCCAAAAGATCTGGCATTGGATCCAGATGCCAAGGCTGCTCCAAAAGATAGCGATGCAGGAAAGGGAACCATATCTGTCAAGGCCAATAAGGGGCAATGAGGATCATCTTGGCCCTCAAGGTGGTAGCTTTCTGAATTGTCTGTGTGATTAATGAAAAGGGGGGAAAGGCATAAAGAAGTCCCCGAGGCCAATCGTGGACAAGAGCTTCTCTGGGGGGATGGCCTGGAAGGGGGAAGAGAGTGAAGAAGTTGAGGCACTTGCTGTTTTGTGGTGTTGCAAAAAGATCGCAGCAAGGAAATCCCCACTTCCGAAATATTTTGTCCGTCACCGATTGCTTGAGAGACCACTCGTGAGGCATGAGAATAGCTCTGCGTTGCTATCAGAAACAGAGTCTGAGTGCTTCTCGACACAGGGGATAGGACTTGGTTCCGCCCTGCTTGTTGATATACCATACTACGGACATATTGTCCGTCTGAATTGCAATAGTCCCCAGGGGAAGAGAGTCTTGGAGGGCTTGCAACGTCAAAAGCACTGCTCTCATCTCCAGGACGTTTATGTGCAAGTGGCATTCAAAGGGTTGACATGTGCCATGGACTGTCCTGCCCTGAAAATGCCCCCCCACCCAATCAGGGAGGCGTCCGTTGTGACTGTGGCGACCGGGGGGGGGGGGGAGTAAAAGGTCTGCCTTGAAGGACTTGAGGGGAGACCATCCACCAAGATAGATGTTTTCTGCAAGATAGAGTTATTAAGATCTTGTGTGTCATAGGGAGCTGTTGGAAGGACCACTGGGAGAAAAGCATCCATTGAAGAAGCCGCATGTAAAAGTGGGCAAGGGGAAGAAGCGTGATGGCTGCCGTCATGAGACCTAATACTTTCAGAACATACCTGGCCTGAATTTTGTTGTTCTGAAGAAGGACGCGAACATGATTTTGAATATCTAAGACCCTCTGCTCTGTTAACTTTGCTGAGAGCTGAACGGTGTCCAAGGTGGCGCCTATGAAGGTAATAGACTGACAAGGCGACAAGGCAGACTTTTCGAAATTTAGAGAGATACCTAGCTCTTTGCAAATGTGGATGGTGTAATCTCTGGCTAGAAGAATTTGACGCCTTGGCAGTGAGGAGCCAGTCGTCTAGATATGGAAACACCTGGAATCCTTGACGTCTCAGGTGAGCCGTAACTGCTGCCATACATTTGGTGAACACTCGGGGGGCTGTAGTGAGACCAAAGGGCAGGGCTCTGAACTGGTAGTAACTGGCTCCCAGCCGGAAGCGGAGAAACCTTCTGGAGCGCCTGTGCATTTTGATGTGATAGTACGCATCCTGAACGTCCACTGAGAACATCCAATTGTCCTTGCCCAGAAGGGGTAAAATGGACTGTAGCGTGACCATCCGGAACCTCATTCTTTTTACAAACTTGTTTAGTTTGCTGAGATCCAATATTGGCCTCCAGTCCCCTGTTTTTTTTGGTACCAAAAAGAACTTTGAGTAGACTCCGGATCCTAGCTGGTCTGCTGGGACTGGCTGGATGGCTCTCTTTTTTAGCAGCTTTGATATTTCTAGTGCTGCTTGTTCCCTTAGACTGGGTGGAACGTCTGGAAGAGACCCCATTTGAATTGTTGGGGTTTGGATAAAGGGGATTTTGTAACCCTCGGATATGATCGACTGCGCCCATTTGTCTTGAGTGAGGGAGAGCCAGGCTTGTGGGTACAGCGATAATCTTCCCCCGACTGCCTCCGAAGGTGGACAGTCGGGCAGCACCTCAGGGATGCTGGAAGGGTTTGTCAGAGAGGATTTTCTCTGCTACCATGGTTCTGCGGACCCCCTCTGCCTCTTGGACGGCGTCTGTTGTTGTTGTTCCCCCCTCTGCCTCTAGGGGTGAACTGACCTCTTGCGTCAGGTGTGACTCCTTGTGATTTACGGAACCACATTTTTCCACCCTTTTGACCCTTAGGATATGGTCTAGATGGGGTTGAAAAACGGACTCCTACGGCAGAAATAGTCTTGCCATCTTGTTCGCATCTGGTCAAAGTATCTTTCACTTGAGGTCCAAACAACGCTGAACCATCAAAGGGGGAGTTAGTGAAAGACGCCTTGAAGGGGTCTGCAAAGTTGCAAAGCCGCATCCAGGCGTGACGCCTCAAAGCCACATCTGTGCCTGCGGCCCTACTCGCTCCATTGGCTGCATATGAAATAAGCCACATGGAGGAGTTGACAATGGAATTCAGGGTTCCTAGCTGTGAGTTAATTTTGTCCTGAGACCCAGCAGCTGATGGATCCTGTAGGACCTCACCCAGTTCTTTAAGAATGTCTCTTTGAAGACGGGTGAAGTGGCATAAGTAGTTCAGTGACCGCATGGCAAAGGTCACTGACGAGAACATCCGCTTGCCGTACCTATCCATTGTCCTAGATTCCTTGTTAGGCGGATGGATAGGCACTGAAGGATCAGCCAGTTCCTTCTTAGTGGCTGCCGCCACCACCATGGCATCAACTGGGACACCTTTAGATAAAAATTGCTTATCAGAAGGGGCTGTTATAAATTTAGAAGGCCTCCGTGGGGTGGGTTTCATCGAATCAGGGGCCGTCCACGCCTTCCGTGCCACCACTTCCATAAGGTGGTCGAAGGGCGGAGACACCCAGGAGGTGGAGGGTCAAGAACCAAAAGCCTCCAGGTAAACTGACTCATCCTCGGAAGGATTAAGGGAAGACCAGTTCCCCCTCTGTTTGAGGATTTCAAGGATGTCAGAGAAGGAGACATCCTCAGAGGGGGACCTTGGGGATCCTTCCAACTCATCCAAGTCGGTATCAGATGTGACGGACTCAGGGGAGTCCACATGCTTCCTCTTACATGTCCTCTTATGTGGGGGTTCACCTGATGGATCAGGAGAAACCTCGGAAGAGGAGGATATTCCCAATGGGGAAACCTGAGGCGTTGAATCTCGATGGCCAGGGGCGAGAGAGTGGGAAGAGACCTCAGCAGGCACTACAGTGGGAGGAGCTGATGGAGCTGACCGTAGAGCAGGCACTGGGGCCAGTACGCTCCTCATGACCTCGAAGGCACCCCTATCAGGCAGGCCAGAGAGCTCCCGCTCCAAAGAGCTAGGAACCCCAGCCGGCAACGACAGGGACGGCTCCGAAGCCGATGTCGGGGCCGAACTCACCAACGCCGACACTCCGAGAGGGAGAACGGGGTCGGACAAGGGTGCGATGCCACTCGCCCCCTCGGAGCCGGCAAGAGAGTCCAAGCGCCCGGATCCCTCCAAAGATGGCACCATGGACGAGATCGGAGCAGACGACAAAGCTGAAGGGGGAGGTATCGGCTCCGACATCAAAACGGTCATGGCTCCGAGGAGCTCCGGCTCCGAACACTGGGGTAGAGTCGAAGGAGGAATAGTATGTTGTATGGACATAGCCGCTATCTGATGAGACGGGCTGTGAAGCATTTGGGCCAGTGCCTGAGACTTTAATAGTCTGCTTACCACCCTCTCAAGGTCATGATCGGAAAGCCTGGAAGACCAAGAGGAATGGCTCCGATGGCTCCGCTCCGAGAGTAACGGTGACCTCAGAGCCGAATGGATAGACTCCAGAGATGGAGATCTGGACCTCTTGCGTGTGGAGGGCATCAAGGTTGATGGAGCCAATGGAGCCGTAGACACGTCGGCTCCAGCCGGAGCCGACTTTGAAGACAGAGTCTTAGAGGTATCGGCTCCGGCTGGAGCCGATGCAGGCAGCTGCGATACAGAGGTATCGGCTCCAGCCGGAGCCGATAATGTTGCAGAAGGTGAGCCACCATCTGAAGGCTTAGAGCTCGGAGCCAACGGTTTAGGTGGCTTCGAAGGCTTCCCCGGCACGGACTTAGCCGGGGAACCTTCAGGCTTTAATAAGCCCCTTAGGATCAACTTATTCCTGCGCTCCTGCAGAACTCTTGGGCTGAATGCATGGGACACCGAGCAAGAGTCCTGCAGGTGCAGGGATCCCAGGCAATAAACACAAGAAGTGTGACCGTCTGTCAGAGACATCTTCTGACAGCACGAGTCACACTTCTTGAAGCCTGAGACATTTGTCTCCTTCGACATATTGTTGTCGAAAGGAAAAACAACAAGGATAGAAGAAAAACACACACACACTCCAACAAATAGGGATACAGGGATACTAAAGGAACAATCACACAGCTAAGAATCCCTGTGAGGGAATTAAGAATAAAAAGGAAGGGCCTAAGGCCTAACCTAGGGTGGGGAGTATGACAGGGATAAGGGATAAAAATAGGGACTAAAAATTTAAATTAACCGAGAAACTAGCCTATTTAAGATTATATATTAGTATACTAGGGGAAAACTAAGGAGAAGACTAAGATTTTACTGAAAAATAGTCACTAACCTGTGAGCCGGTAAAAAGAGCACCTCGCTAGCGTAAACGACAAACGAGATCTGGGTAGTTACCGCCTAGCATCATGGGATATAGGGTTGCCTCAAGCCGGTAAAATTAGCTCTCGAGCTTTAGTATAGGCCGAGTCGGAGCCGAGGTTCGGCTTCGAACCCATCCAGCAAGAATGAAGGCGAGATTGACAACTTAACATCAAAATTTTGTGACTGCACCAGAAGACTTTTATGATGATGAACTGGAAAGTATTTCTGTATATTCTTTTTATGAAATTGCTTTTTAATATGGAAAATATAAATGAGCAAATTGTTCAAGTAAGTAATACTGTTTTGGGAAAAGGTTATGAACAAATAAGTGTACCAACATTTGAAAAGGTTAATAAAAAGTTCCCAGAATAATGTTATTAAAGTGTTTGCAAAAAATTTGTAAAAACATATTATGTTTGGTACTATGTAAGTCAGATAAAGTTGGAAACATTGTTTTAAATAGGTCTAAATATGATAAGATGTGTAAAACTCTACTTTATGATGAAAATGAGTATATAACATTGCATAAAATCTGCTTTCGGAATACAATGAAGAGTTGTTGGTTCTGCTTAACAGGGGCAATGGGATAGGTTTCTTGACTAAGGAAGATGTGCTTGATTTGATTGCGAAACATCCACAAACAGCTTTGTTTTATGTGACAGGTAAGGTACATAATGACAGTTGGAACCCACTCTCCCCAGCAGACCCATGATATCAGGCATTGGAAATTTCCAGGAAAGAGTAGTTTATTACTGGTTCATATTTTAAATGACTTCATAAATCAAACAGACTCTGACATGGTGACTAAAGTTAATTTAATTTGGAAAAAAGGCTATTTTAGTTAGGTTTGGATGTAAAAAAAAATCTTTATACTTCCATACAACACATATAAGGTTTACAACAGTAGGCCATTATTTTGGTGAATCTTTACTGCAGTTTTGCTTGCCTCACAGTACACTTAGATATAATGATAAATACTTTTTACAAAAGCATTGGGTGGTGATGGGGCTCCATTCTCCCTGGCATATGCCAAACTTTTAATGGCAACTTTTAAATGCAATTTTATATATATACACAAACACACCCATACATACTTTTTTTGACTGAACAAGTGGTTATTTCTATACAATATATTTATGACTTGTTGTTTTTATGCAAAAGTGAGGATAAGGGTTTTCAATTCGAGTAACAATAGTTGGGGAATACAATCTACATATGAAATAGTAAAGAACAAAATTATTTTTTTAAATGTTATTTTAAATGGTTTATTTGGCAATAAAATACTTACTAAATTCTTTAGAAAAAAATGTTTTAGCAAACACTTTTTTACATGCCACTAGTGCCCACCCCTCTCATTTTATGAAGTCTTTATTCATGGGAGTATATGTTAGTATTAAAAGAAATTCAACATGTGGCCAAGATATTCCCAGGGAATCAGAGATAACCCCACCACTGCCAGCAAGAGCTGTGGCCAAAAGTTTCTATTTCTGTGATGTGGGAAGTTGTAATTCAGGGTCACATGAGACACAGTTAGTTAAGACTTTGTTACTGGCTAATGACATGTTTTTGAATTGCCACTAACTACTGCCAGTGCAAATCAACATTTTCCTGCAGTAGCTAACACTGGTGGGCAATGCATCATATTGTCACAAGCAAACCTCCCCCCATTCAGTCTCTCTCACACACACACATGCACGCACATATCACGGCATGTCTGTTACCTGTTATGGAGTAGACAGAATGTCCCTGATCTATCCTCCTGTTTTTTCCTTGCCTCTCGTACACTAACAATGATTACAGTCAATCGATAATGACAGACATTAGAGATTCATTCTTCTTACTGCATGTAAAGTGCATTGTGATGCTAGACCTTTTCTGTGAGCCCAATTAGAAGTTTACAAACTCTCCCTGGTATTGTCTTTTTCCCAAAGTCTCCCCCCAAAATAGACACATCTCCACCCTTCTCAACTGTTCCTAATTTTACAAACACCTCTTGCTGTTGCCTCTTATATGTCCCCTTCTGTGCATTGTGAGTCACACACCATTGTACTCAGTGAATATTGCGAATATTAGTGAAATTAGAGATGTTCTTCGTGTTTCACTGTTGCAGTCATCACACTTGAGTTATCTGCCTGCAAGTAGCCCTCAGTCGGCCCGAATACAAGATTCTTGGGATTTCTGCATCAGATACTGTTGCCTCTTCCATGACATCAGGTCAACAGGGGTATAAAACATGCAGCCAATGCCATTACATCAGCTTTTCTTGTCGTGCAGGAGCCCGAAGCAGAAGCAGTTCACAAGTGTTGGTCGGCTGCTACCTGAAATTTTCATTTATCGAGTTTCAAACCTGAAGTCTTCAAAAGGTAAGTACCTAGTTGGGGATCCTTTTTTCTTGCTCTAACCGATGTCAGAAAAAGTTAACAATTGTCTTGCCTGTGGAAAACAAATACCACACAGAGATTTTCATTCTTACTGCGTCAACTGTTTAGGCCCAGACCATGACGTTCCTCGCTGTTGCTTTTGTGCCTTGTATAACGCCCGAACTATTCGTCGTTGGGCTATCTTTGTCACTAAATTCTTTCGCTCTCATTCTCTGTATTCCGGAATTGCTTTGATAAGCCATTCGACTACCAATCTTCTGAAAAAAATGTAAGGATAAAGACAGAGACAGACCGCATAGGTCCAAAACTGCCGACAACGCTTCTGTTACACTTGTTGCCAGTCCGCCGGTACTCAGTGAGGCGCCTTCGCAGCCCCTGATACCCGCTTCTACAGATTCACATGCCTCTGCTGAGACCCATTCGGAGTCCAGTATGCAGCGAGATGCTTCTTCAACTATGGAACCTGCGAATGTCTCTACCTTGGATGGGTCCAGAGCCACTGTGCAGGCACCGGCTTCTGAGGGTGTATTCCGACCTTCTGATGTTCGTATTAAACCAACTACTTCGTTTCTGACTAAAACTACAGAGTTTCTCAGGCCCAGAGTTCGCACTATGCCTATAAAACCGACGATCAAAGTGCATGCTCAAGCTCTCATGCCACAGAAACAAATGCTTAGAATGGCTTAAGACCTTATAACTTTAATTAGGGGAAGCCAGCCTTCCCCCTCTAAAAGACAAAGAATTGATTTTCCTTCTGATTCTACAGACCATGAATCCGATGACTCTGATCCCTCTGATTATGAGGACATACTCTTATCTACCTATGAGGATTCAGATGCAGAAGATTCCATTCCCTTGGCCTCCCCTCTAGAGGACTTTTCTTTTGGTGAAACCTTGCATACCTTATGAGAGCATTTCCGCTGGGAATGCCAGGACTACCCACAGTCCAAAAAGAGACTCGAGAATTTTTAGACTTGCCTCAGCACAGGCCTCCAGCTATACCCTCTGTTCTGGATATTGTAGATGATGTCTTCATGGAATCCAGTCTTACTCCTGATACTTTACCACCAGCTCCTAGAAAGCCTGACAGGTACTACAGAGTACCTGACTCTCACAAATTTCTCTTTAAGAATCCCAGTGCAGATCCAGAGACCATTTCCCAGGGGCCTAAAGGTATTAAAGCTACTACAGCCTAAAACCCTACCCCTTCGGACAGGGATTCTAGAGCTTTAGACAGATGGGGTAAAAAGGTATATACCTCTGCAACTCTTGCCATCAGGGCTTTAAATTCCCAGTTTCACATGTTGAAGTACCAGCAGCATATTATGGAACTTATTAAACAAAAAATGTTGCTGCTTCCAGATTGTACAGAAAATAAAGATTTTCAAGAGTTAATGCGTTCTGCAAACCAAGTTAGTAAACATACTTTGCAGTGTGGTTTTGATGCCTTAGAAGCATCTTGCAAGGCTGCTGTCACTGGGTCTGTACTGAGAAGGCATGCTTGGCTGAAGGAACAAATCTTGCCAGGCCATGTCAAAGCAAAATTACTAGATGCTCCATTAAACCAGGAATGTTTGGCACAAAAGCAGAAGACGTTCTTGAAAAAGCTAAATCTATGCAAACTGTTAAAGATTTCTTACAGGTACAGCCACCTAGATTCAGTAGGCATTGGCCTTCTAAAAACTGGTCCATTCCAGTACCTCCCAGGCCTTCTCAGTCCAAACCCAGGGGCAACAGACCACCAAGACTACAGTCTCAGGGTATGCAGAGATCTAACCAATGGAGTGCTCCCACCTCAAAAACAGGGAGTGGTAAGCCACCCCCTTATGGAAAAAGTTCACAATGACTTGTCTATCATCCTTCCCAGCCATGCCTAAGTACTTGTACCCAGGGAGGAAAACTCACCTGCATGCAAAAAACTGGATGTCCATTACCTAGGACCAATGGGTCCTAATCATTGTATCCCAAGGATACAGATTCTACTTCCACTTCCCCAAGCGGGTTGCCAGACCTTCCTCCAAGCCAGTGGGCAGAGCCTCAAAAGCAAGTACTTTCTCTTTTCAGTATCAGGGCTATTCAATCTGTTCCAATAAAGCAAAGGGGACAGGGTTTCTACTCCAGACTGTTCCTGGTGCCCAGAAAAGAGAGCTCTTGGCGCCCTATCCTGGGATCTGTTTATTCTCAACACCTTCCTGGTGGTCCCAAAATTCAGAATGCTTACACTACAACAGCTGCTTCCTATGCTAGCCAAGGACTCCTTGCTAGTCACCCTAGATTTAAAAGAAGCTTATCTGCACATCCCATAAGGGAATCTTGCAGGAAATATCTAAGTTTCAGGGCAGGCTCTATGCACTATCAGTTCTCTGCACTTCCCTTTGGCTTATCTACTGCGCCCAGGGTATTCACAAAGTGTCTGGCTCCAGCCACTGCATACTGCAGGCAGAGAAATATTCAAATTTACCCATACTTGGACAAGTGCCTGATTCAGGCGGACAGTCAGGAATTGCTACTTCAGCACCTGGCATTTGTAAAGAGACTTCTAACTTCTCTGGGGTACACCATCAACGAAAATAAATCACATCTGCTGCCCAGTCAAAAGATCATATTCCTGGGAGCAAGCTTGAACACAACTTCCCAGATGGAATTCCTCATTCCAGAAAAGCAGGCTGATTTGACAAACTACTTCAAATTAATGGCCACCAAAACCCAGCTATCTGCAAGGAAAATACTGCAAGCCCTAGGGTTCATGGCCTCATGCATTCTACTAATTCCATATGCAAGACTGCATATGAGGAAACTTCAATGGTACTTAAAAAGTCTCTGGTGTCAACATTCTCAGGACCTGGAAACACTGATTCCTATCATTCCCTGTCAAAGGACAGAGTTCCTTTGGTGGACAAAGGCTTGCAACCACAACAAGGGACTCCCTTTCATTCAATCCCTCGCCGCCCAAACCTGACAACAGATGCATCAAACTATGCATGGGGGGCTCACATGGCAGGCAAATGCATTCAAGGCAAATGGAGCCCAGGACAAACTCACCTGCACATCAATCAAAAAGAAATGTTAGCTGCACAGAATGTCTGACAGCCTTCAAATACCTTATTCTTCCAGGACAACTCTTGATAAAGACAGACAACTGTACATAAACAAGCACGGGGGAACTCATTCCTACCTGCTCTGCAGGTTAGCCATGGCCCTGTGGAACACAGCCTTGAGCAACCAAGTGCACCTGCAAGCTCAATTCCTGCCAGGCAAACAAAATTCACTGGCACATGACTTAAGCAGAAATCTACTGGACCCACACAAGTGGAAACTGGAACCCAACTCATTCAAACTTCTATTCCGCAGGTGGGGGACACCGAGGTGGGCCTCTTTGCCTCCACCAAAACCATCAATTGAGCAAATTTTGCACCAAAAATCCCCACAGCCAAGCAAAGAAAATAGATGCCCTATCCATTACATGGGAAAACCTCTCAATTTATGCCTTTCCCCCTCTGCCCCTCCTCTCAAAAGTACTACTCAAGATCAAACAGGAAAGACCAAGGAAAATCCTTTTTGCACCAGACTGGCCACGCCAGCACTGGTATCCACTCCTACGCAGACTGACAGCAGGGCCACCCTGGCACCTACATCAGACCCAGATTTTGCATCCTCAGCTGCAAACCCTGAACCTTGCAGCCTGGCTTATTCCCTGAATACACCACCAACAACCCTCAGCAAAAAGATGCTGGATGTCATCCTTGAGGCCAGAAGGCCTAGTACTAGGAAGTCCTAGTCAGAAAAGTGGAAAATATACTGTTCTTGGAGCCAGTCTCAAGGAAAGGACACAGCCATTCCCAACTTACCTCAAATCCTAGATTACCTAGCAGAGCTGCTCCACAAAGGCCTATCCTTCTCATCAATTAAGATTCCTGCCTCTGCCATCTAAGCTCATTACAATACTGAGCCACCTCTCTTCTATCAGCCGC
This sequence comes from Protopterus annectens, assembly GCF_019279795.1. Lineage (NCBI taxonomy): Eukaryota > Metazoa > Chordata > Ceratodontiformes > Protopteridae > Protopterus > Protopterus annectens. The sequence continues at coordinate 1,921,688,971 of NC_056743.1, read as the reverse complement.
TGAACAAACAGTTCCTGAGAGGAGCTAACAATTTAAGACCCCCGAGGAGAGCTCCAAAATTCCTCTCTTGGAAAACAGCCTTACTTCTAGCCATCACTTCAGCAAGAAGAGTGTCTGAGTTACAGGCATTAATGACTGTGGAACCCTTCATTATTTGCCATGCTGACAGGGTTTCCCTCAGGACTAACCAATCATTTATGCCCAAGGTGGTATCCATTGTAGCTTTAAACCAATCCATCCATTTAGCAAACTTTTTCACTAATCCTCAGAATAAAGGGGAAAGGATCCTGCACTCCTTGGACGTGCACAGACAGCTCAGGCTCTACCTTGACAGGACTAAGCCTTTCAGAAAATCTGACCAGCTGTTAGTCAGCTTTGCTACAGGGGCAGAGGGCAAGGCCATTTCAAAGCAAACCATTTCCAAATGGATAGCACACTGCATCCATTTCTGCTACAAACACCATAGAAAACCTACCCCACAGGGGATCAGAACTCATTCCACTAGGGCTACCTCAACCTCTACAGCATTTCTCAGGGGAGTCTCTACCAGGGAAATCCTGGAAGCTGCAACTTGGAGTTCTGTACACACCTTCACCAAGCATTACCACTTACTTGTCTTTTCTAAATCCAGAGCTGGATTTGCCACAGCAGTCTTACAAGGCCTGCAAGCCAGCCCTAATACTTCTTGACTGCCTCCACCCTTCTTCAGCTTTGGGAATCAACCCAAGTGTGATGACTGCAACAGTGAACCACGAAGAACATAGTACAATTGTGTACACTTACCATAAATGTAGATGTTCGAGTGTATTCACTGTTGCAGTCCTGGTTACCCTCCCTCCAGTCCCCTGACTTTTCTATGCTTTCTACCTATCCTCTTTTTGGCCATATCTTATGGCTATGGTATTTACTTTTTACTGGAAGTGTTCCACACCATGTAATTGCTTCCTATTCTGGGGGCTCCTGACATCTGGGGCAAGAAAAACTGATGTAATGGCAGTGACTGCATGTTTTATACCCCTGACGACCTGACGTCATGGAAGAGGCGACAGCATCCAACGAAGAAATCCCAAGATTATGGTATTTGGGCCGACTGAGGGCTACCTGCAGGCAGATAACCCAAGTGTGATGACTGCAACAGTGAATACACTTGAACATCTACATTTATGGTAAGTGTACACAACTGTACTTATTTACTCTTTTAATGTAAAAATACCCTGCTTCACAAATCTATTTGTTAACATAAGGGATTAAGGCTGCTACTTGTAGTGTTGAGGTTGCAGAATTTGAGTCCTTTTCCCTTTTATTTTAACTTTGTTTTTTTTTTTCAAAGCCTTAAGGTAATATGTACAAGATTTCATTGGTGTTTAGTGGTAGTACAGAAAACTAACTCTCTGCTAAAGTGCTGTGAGTGTCAGGAGTGCAGAGTGAGTTCTTGCAAGTGCTTTTAAGGCACAATATAAACAGTTATTCCTAGTTGCTTGTGCCTGTTCCATATCTTTCATGCTGCAAAATCTTGTTCTATAATTTTAAGTGTCATTAAGGTATAACATAAAGAATTATCCATGGTAATGTTAACCCTCCAATGCCACATGACATGCTTGTTAGTGAAGGGGGAGTGTGGAGGTATGTCAACTGCCCATACACACACATTTAGACATTCATGCACAGACACACACACACACACACACACACACACACACACACACACACACACACACACACACAGCCCTCCACCTGATTACACAAGAGGACACACTCACCCATTCACACACACTCACACACACACACACACACACACACACACACACACACACACACACACACACACACACACACACACACACACACACACACACACCAACACAAGTGCACGCACACACACACCCCTACCCTACATGTTTCCTAACTAATCCCCAGGACTGTGACCTCGCATGCAGATACATTCATATATATATATATATATATATATATATATATATATATATATATATATATACACACACTATACACCATACATTCACACCTCTACATACTCTCAGAAATGCAGCCACACACACACACACACACACACACACACACACACACACACACACACACACACACACAAACACACACACAAACACATTCCACAATACTCCCTGTCTTCTATACTCCCTGGCATTTATCTCTAATATGACTGGGTGAACATGAGCTTTTGGCTGTGTTCATTAACAAAGCAGTCACTGTAACTTATGCAGCCAAGGAATTTTCTGAATCGCTCTGCCTATAAATACCTTACCACAGTCAATGGTGGGGGGGGGGGCAGCGCATAGCCAACTGCCATATGTTACTCCCCTTGACTGTTTCATTAGCATTTATGGTATGCCATGCAGACAGCCCACTGTGGTGCTGTATTTCTATGTGATACAAAACCATGGCAGGGCTTTCTTTATATTGGAATTGGTTAGGTGTACACCAGGGACACCTTGTGATAACCTTTCTGAATCCACCCCATTGTTAAAGCAATAACAGAGATGGGAATGGGATTTAACCGAGGGAGTATACTCGCTTTAAAACTTCAGCTTGGCCAGCTAAAAACTTGGTTATATTCAACTGGACGTATAAGAGAATTTAAGTACCTTTTTCTGCACTTTTTTTTTAAAAAATACAGTATTTAAATTGATTTAAACTGTGTATGAAGGAGTGTTGAAGGAATTTTTATCTGAAGTTATTCTGCTCTTCAGTAACTTGAACTAAAGCTAGTGTTGGCTGAATTTTGTTATTTGCTAGTAATTACAGGTGTGGGGGTAGCCACATTCTTTGATTTCCTGTCCTTGCATATTTAATCTGGTGCATGTGAAATAATTCCTGCTTTAAAACTTCAGCTTGGCCAGCTAAAACTTGGTTATATTCAACTGGACGTATAAGAGAATTTAAGTACCTTTTTCTGCACTTTTTTAAAAAATGCAGTATTTAAATTGATTTAAACTGTGTATGAAGGAGTGTTGAAGGAATTTTTATCTGAAGTTATTCTGCTCTTCAGTAACTTGAACTAAAGCTAGTGTTGGCTGAATTTTGTTATTTGCTAGTAATTACAGGTGTGGGGGTAGCCACATTCTTTGATTTCCTGTCCTTGCATATTTAAACTGGTGCATGTGAAATAATTCCTGCTTTAAAACTTCAGCTTGGCCAGCTAAAAACTTGGTTATATTCAACTGGACGTATAAGAGAATTTAAGTACCTTTTTCTGCACTTTTTTTTTAAAAATACAGTATTTAAATTGATTTAAACTGTGTATGAAGGAGTGTTGAAGGAATTTTTATCTGAAGTTATTCTGCTCTTCAGTAACTTGAACTAAAGCTAGTGTTGGCTGAATTTTGTTATTTGCTAGTAATTACAGGTGTGGGGTAGCCACATTCTTTGATTTCCTGTCCTTGCATATTTAAACTGGTGCATGTGAAATAATTCCTGCTTTAAAACTTCAGCTTGGCCAGCTAAAAACTTGGTTATATTCAACTGGACGTATAAGAGAATTTAAGTACCTTTTTCTGCACTTTTTTTTAAAAAATACAGTATTTAAATTGATTTAAACTGTGTATGAAGGAGTGTTGAAGGAATTTTTATCTGAAGTTATTCTGCTCTTCAGTAACTTGAACTAAAGCTAGTGTTGGCTGAATTTTGTTATTTGCTAGTAATTACAGGTGTGGGGTAGCCACATTCTTTGATTTCCTGTCCTTGCATATTTAAACTGGTGCATGTGAAATAATTCCTGCTTTAAAACTTCAGCTTGGCCAGCTAAAAACTTGGTTATATTCAACTGGACGTATAAGAGAATTTAAGTACCTTTTTCTGCACTTTTTTTAAAAAATACAGTATTTAAATTGATTTAAACTGTGTATGAAGGAGTGTTGAAGGAATTTTTATCTGAAGTTATTCTGCTCTTCAGTAACTTGAACTAAAGCTAGTGTTGGCTGAATTTTGTTATTTGCTAGTAATTACAGGTGTGGGGTAGCCACATTCTTTGATTTCCTGTCCTTGCATATTTAAACTGGTGCATGTGAAATAATTCCTGCTTTAAAACTTCAGCTTGGCCAGCTAAAAACTTGGTTATATTCAACTGGACGTATAAGAGAATTTAAGTACCTTTTTCTGCACTTTTTTTTTAAAAAAATACAGTATTTAAATTGATTTAAACTGTGTATGAAGGAGTGTTGAAGGAATTTTTATCTGAAGTTATTCTGCTCTTCAGTAACTTGAACTAAAGCTAGTGTTGGCTGAATTTTGTTATTTGCTAGTAATTACAGGTGTGGGGGTAGCCACATTCTTTGATTTCCTGTCCTTGCATATTTAAACTGGTGCATGTGAAATAATTCCTGCTTTAAAACTTCAGCTTGGCCAGCTAAAAACTTGGTTATATTCAACTGGACGTATAAGAAAATTTAAGTACCTTTTTCTGCACTTTTTTTTTAAAAAATACAGTATTTAAATTGACTTAAACTGTGTATGAAGGAGTGTTGAAGGAATTTTTATCTGAAGTTATTCTGCTCTTCAGTAACTTGAACTAAAGCTAGTGTTGGCTGAATTTTGTTATTTGCTAGTAATTACAGGTGTGGTGGTAGCCACATTCTTTGATTTCCTGTCCTTGCATATTTAAACTGGTGCATGTGAAATAATTCCTGCTTTAAAACTTCAGCTTGGCCAGCTAAAAACTTGGTTATATTCAACTGGACGTATAAGAGAATTTAAGTACCTTTTTCTGCACTTTTTTTAGAAATACAGTATTTAAATTGATTTAAACTGTGTATGAAGGAGTGTTGAAGGAATTTTTATCTGAAGTTATTCTGCTCTTCAGTAACTTGAACTAAAGCTAGTGTTGGCTGAATTTTGTTATTTGCTAGTAATTACAGGTGTGGGGGTAGCCACATTCTTTGATTTCCTGTCCTTGCATATTTAAACTGGTGCATGTGAAATAATTCCTGCTTTAAAACTTCAGCTTGGCCAGCTAAAAACTTGGTTATATTCAACTGGACGAATAAGAGAATTTAAGTACCTTTTTCTGCACTTTTTAAAAAATACAGTATTTAAATTGATTTAAACTGTGTATGAAGGAGTGTTGAAGGAATTTTTATCTGAAGTTATTCTGCTCTTCAGTAACTTGAACTAAAGCTAGTGTTGGCTGAATTTTGTTATTTGCTAGTAATTACAGGTGTGGGGTAGCCACATTCTTTGATTTCCTGTCCTTGCATATTTAAACTGGTGCATGTGAAATAATTCCTGCTTTAAAACTTCAGCTTGGCCAGCTAAAAACTTGGTTATATTCAACTGGACGTATAAGAGAATTTAAGTACCTTTTTCTGCACTTTTTTTTAAAAAATACAGTATTTAAATTGATTTAAACTGTGTATGAAGGAGTGTTGAAGGAATTTTTATCTGAAGTTATTCTGCTCTTCAGTAACTTGAACTAAAGCTAGTGTTGGCTGAATTTTGTTATTTGCTAGTAATTACAGGTGTGGGGGTAGCCACATTCTTTGATTTCCTGTCCTTGCATATTTAAACTGGTGCATGTGAAATAATTCCTGCTTTAAAACTTCAGCTTGGCCAGCTAAAAACTTGGTTATATTCAACTGGACGTATAAGAGAATTTAAGTACCTTTTTCTGCACTTTTTTTAAAAATGCAGTATTTAAATTGATTTAAACTGTGTATGAAGGAGTGTTGAAGGATTTTTATCTGAAGTTATTCTGCTCTTCAGTAACTTGAACTAAAGCTAGTGTTGGCTGAATTTTGTTATTTGCTAGTAATTACAGGTGTGGGGGTAGCCACATTCTTTGATTTCCTGTCCTTGCATATTTAAACTGGTGCATGTGAAATAATTCCTGCTTTAAAACTTCAGCTTGGCCAGCTAAAAACTTGGTTATATTCAACTGGACGTATAAGAGAATTTAAGTACCTTTTTCTGCACTTTTTTTTAAAATACAGTATTTAAATTGATTTAAACTGTGTATGAAGGAGTGTTGAAGGAATTTTTATCTGAAGTTATTCTGCTCTTCAGTAACTTGAACTAAAGCTAGTGTTGGCTGAATTTTGTTATTTGCTAGTAATTACAGGTGTGGGGGTAGCCACATTCTTTGATTTCCTGTCCTTGCATATTTAAACTGGTGCATGTGAAATAATTCCTGCTTTAAAACTTCAGCTTGGCCAGCTAAAAACTTGGTTATATTCAACTGGACGTATAAGAGAATTTAAGTACCTTTTTCTGCACTTTTTTTAAAAAATACAGTATTTAAATTGATTTAAACTATGTATGAAGGAGTGTTGAAGGAATTTTTATCTGAAGTTATTCTGCTCTTCAGTAACTTGAACTAAAGCTAGTGTTGGCTGAATTTTGTTATTTGCTAGTAATTACAGGTGTGGGGTAGCCACATTCTTTGATTTCCTGTCCTTGCATATTTAAACTGGTGCATGTGAAATAATTCCTGCTTTAAAACTTCAGCTTGGCCAGCTAAAAACTTGGTTATATTCAACTGGACGTATAAGAGAATTTAAGTACCTTTTTCTGCACTTTTTTTTTTAAAAAATACAGTATTTAAATTGATTTAAACTGTGTATGGAGGAGTGTTGAAGGAATTTTTATCTGAAGTTATTCTGCTCTTCAGTAACTTGAACTAAGTTGAACTTCAGTTATTCCCACCCACCCGCCCTGTTTTTGTTTTGGTGTTAATCTTAGTGGCATTGAAACTGCCCGCCCCTCAGCCTGCCTCTGGGCCCATCTCATTTGCTCACTCAACTGAGTGCAGTGAGATCATATTCTGATTTCAGGCACTCCTACTGTGTACAAAGAGAGCATCTGGGAAATAGAAAAAAAAAAAATTAAGCTTATTTCCTGCCTTTCTTAAGTGGTACAGACTATTTGTAGGCTTCTGAGCCCCCAAGCCCTTCTGTGTTTGAGGGAAGCCTTCTAGCTTGTTTATTTCTTATAACTAGCCAGTTTTCTAGTTTCAGTACTCAAATCTGTTTCTTTGATCTCAGCACTTGTTCAGAAAAAAAAAAAAAAAATTCATCTGCTTTTACTGTACTTGTGTTTTTACCTACTTCTTTTTACTTTTGCATCATCTTAAAATACTCAATTGTATTTATTACTGCTTGGTGTAACTCATTCTAAGCCTTTTGGTTTAAACACTTGGGCTTCGGACCAGTTAGTTGTTTTGCACTGAGAGGGTTTGTGGTCTGCACTGTTGTGGCAGAACAGGTAGCTTACATCCTTCTAGGTTGAGAACTGCTGATTGAGGGCTCAGTGTCTGTTATTCTAAAAGTGTATTAATTCTGGTTTAAGCACTTGGGCTTTCAAGCCAGTTATTTTACATTAAGAGGGTTCGTGGTCTGCACTCTTGTGGGAGGAGAGGCTGGACTCTGCCCTTCTGAGCTGGGAATTTCTGGTTAAAGGCTTATAGTGCATGCATATCTGAACTGTTCCTTACTGAAGTTGGTGCCTTGTTTGCTGTGGCATAGACTGGATTCGGGCCTGCTGGATCTAGCTTTGTTTGTGAAACTTGAGCACTAATCCAGACATTCTCTAAAGTATTCAATGGTATTTATTACTGCTTGGTTGTAACTTGATTAAAGTGTAGCTATCATTCAAGTCTTTTGGATTAAGCACTTGGGCTTCAGAACAGTTGTTTTACATTAGGAAGGTTTGTGGCAAGCACTGTGGTGGCAGGACAGGTAGCTTTCATCCTTCTAAGTTGGGAACTGTTGATTGAGAGCCCAGTGTCCAAGTGTATTAGTTCTGGTTTAGGCACTTGGGCTTCAGGCCAGTTATTTTACATTAAGAAGGTTCGTGGTCTGCACTCTTGTGGGAGAAGAGGCTGGACTCTGCCCTTCTGAGCTGGGAATTTTCTGGTTAAAGGTTTATAGTGCCTGAATATTTGAACTGTATCTTACTGAAATTGGTTCACCTTGTTTGCTCTAGCATAGACTAGATCCAGGCCTACTGAATCTAGCTTTGTTTATATACTTGTTGTTTGTTTGCTTGTTATTTCCTGGAAGCTAATTCCACCTAATACGCAACTTCTCAGCTTCTGTGGATCACTAGTGATATCTGCATTGCTTACTGTACTTATTTCCTTGTTTCACTTGAAAGAAAGTTACTGTTTGTCGTTTTGCATTTAGTTACTTGTAACACATTGCACTCAAGTTACCTGGCACTTGCTCACTAAAGCAATTATATAAGTCAGCACTAAAAATTAAAAGCACTACACCCTCACTCCCCACTGGCCCTTGTTTTCAATTAAGGATTTCCCAATATTATTCTAGCATGTCCAAAGGTCAGTTGTCAATCTCCTCTCCGGTCCAGCTGGTGAATCTGGGAATCTTGAGGCAATGTTATAACTGCCTCATGTACACAGACAACCCTCTCCTCCTCCCACATAACACAAATACTTGAGAGATGCAGCTATTTAGCCAAACTGGAGGCTGAGCTCTCTCAACTCAGGACTGGCAAGACCAGACAGGAGGAGAAGGCAACTACACACACCACAAAACCAGCCTCACATAATGCTACCACTCCACTGAATCAAACACATAAACACACAAAGACATACTCGGAGGCTCTGAGTAAAAATTTACCTAAACAGCAGAGGCCTCCAAAGCAGACACCCAAACAACTGCTACTCAAGACACCCCACAAGCAACACATAAACCACAAAAGCAGTGTGCAAAGCAGTCACAGCCCTTAAGGCCAAATACAACACCAAACATACTTGTCATAGGTGACTCCATAGTCAGACACACTGACGTCCCACTCACCAGGCTGAACAAGGAGAGGGTCACAGTAAGCTGCCTATCGGGCGCTAGAATCCGCCACATAACACAAGCACTCGGGTCACTCCATGGCAAGTACAAATATGACACAGTCATTGTCCATGCTGGTGTGAACGACCTGAGACGCACCTCCCTGGACTACATGAAAAGAGACATAGAGGAGCTCTCTGATTATGTAGCCCAGGCAGGTATGACCCTAACCCTGAGCAGTATCCTTCCTTCACCAAGAATGATGCCACAATATAGAGACAAGATGATCAGCTTTAACAATTGGCTTAATGTCTGGTGTCATTCAAAGGGGATCCAGTGTCTGTCTGCCTGGGATGACATGCTTGACAAGCCACGCTGCTTCAAGGGACGGCTTGCACCTGTCACCCCTGGGATTCCGGATATTGGCTAAGGCTCTTGCCACCCCATAGTGCCTTTTTAGGCAAGGCTCAAATTCTAAACCTACCACCCTAGAAAACAAAAATGGGAAGAAACTGAGGGTAATGCTGCTCAATGCCAGAAGTCTAAATCTCAAAATGCACGCACTCGAGGCCCTTCTCAGTATGGAGAACATCGATGTCTGTGCTGTAACTGAAACCTGGTTCAAGGCTCCTGAGAGCACCCGGCACTATTAGGTTTTACCTCATATCATGCGTTCCGGCCCCAAAACCCGGACCACACCACAAAAGGAGGGGTGTATCCATATTCATAAAGGATACTCACACCTCCAGGTTGGTGGCAACAGCATAAGCTTCGAAACCATCCAGGTGCAACTAACCATAGGCAAAACTGCTCTACAAATTGTAGCATGCTACAGGCCACCCTCTCAAACTCAGGAACCCCACACAGCCTTCCTGAAGACACTGGAGGGTATAAATGTATCTCCAAACACCATCATATTGGGTGACTTCAACTACCCGAATATAGACTGGGAACATTACTCAAGCCCTAACTTTCTAGCCCAACGGTTCCTGGAGTTCATAAATTCAAATGCCATGGAACAGCTAGTCACTGTTCCCACGAGAGGAGAAAATATACTAGATCTCATTGTCACAAACATGGGGACAAAATGCTCCACACCGGAAGTATATCCCTCATTGGTGAGATCTGATCATAAACTAATCTCACTGGAAATCCACATCCCGCCCCACCCCAAGCAAAAAAGACCATAGTGAAGAACTTCTCTAAAGCAAACTTCACACTACTCAAGACTGGTGTGGTATCCTTCAAGGCCCCTGAGCCAGAGGAAACCACAACCCAAGCTGCGGAAGCCCTTACAAATGCCTTCTATGAACACCTCCAGGACTGCATGGATCAGGCAATCCCAAATAAAACCAAGACTCTTTCCACAAAGGGCAAACGTCCAGTCTGGTGGACCCCAGCCATTAACAAACTTTACAATAAGAGGAGAAAGCTATTACATGATAGAACAAAATCCATAAAAGGGAAGTCACCCCTGATCATTATTAGTAAAAAAATACGAGCACTCATAAAATCAACTTAGGCCAATTTTGAGAGAAAAATTGCCATGGATTCAAAGGACAATCATAAGGCCTTTTCAGCTATGTTAGGAACCTGGGTGGAAACTCCCAGATATGCTCAGAATTAGTCCAAAATGATACAAAAATCACTGAACCCACAGACATTGCCAACATACTGGCAGACAGGTTCAGTGCAAACTTCACCCCTCTCCCCTAAAGGAGAGATAAGTATATCAGCCGAGTGAAGCCTCGCGGACATGTCAAATGGGCAGGAGAAAGGTGCTCTCTTTAAAGCTAAAACACAGCATCAATGGGACCGGATGGTGTCCCCGGCTGTGTGCTACATGAGCTAAATGAGGAATTAAACCTGCACATAAGGCAGCTGTTTAATCTCAGCCTTACCACAGGATACGTGCCCAAGGAGTGGCGACGGCAACTGTGGTCCCACTCCACAAAGGCGGTGCCTCTACGGACCCTGGTAATTACCGCCCCATAAGCTTAACAAGTCTAGTCTGCAAAGCTATGGAGAGGATCATAATGGAGCTCATAAACAAAGATATAGGGGACTTGCAGACATTGGACCCGACCCAGTTTGGCTTTGTCAAGGGAAGATCATGCCTTTTGAACTTGGTTGACTTCTTGAAACAGTCACCAAGGCCATTGATGAGGGAAAGGCAGTCCATACAGCCTACCTTGACCTTGCAAAGGCTTTCGACACAATACCCTACTCGGGTATTGTAGAAAAACTTACCAGCTTAAATGTAAACCCATATGTCACAAGATGGGTTGCAAACTGGCTTAAGGACAGAACCCACAGGGTTAGAGTTGCTGGCGCTGTGTCAGACTCCAAGCCGGTCACAAGTGGTGTCCCACAGGGCTTGGTCCTTGGCCCCTATTGTTTGGCATCTACTTCTCAGAAGTACAGGCCAACATGGGAGGACTTTGGCTGACAAAGTTTGCAGACGACTGCAAACTGGGCGCCATAGTGGAAAGTGCATCGGACACGGATATCCTTCAGAAGGGACTCACGGAAACAGATAGCTGGTGCCAGAGCCATGGCCTGAAGTTAAACGCCAAAAAATGTATAGTCATACCCTTCGGGAAAAACAAGGTAACCCCAAGCTACCATATAGGTGGCAATCCACTAAGCACAGAAGAGGTTATCAGGGACCTGGGGACCCAGGTTGACAGTGGCCTTTCTTTTGACACTTACATTGCTAAAGTGGTTAGAAAGACCTTCTACATTGCCCGCCTGATCATGAAGGGATTCACATCCAGATCTAGTGAGGTCATTGTTCCCCTGTACTCTTCACTTAACAGACCAATGATCGAGTACAATGCCCCATTCGGGATGTATCTCACCCGACATCTGCAGCAATTGGAGAGACCCCAAAAGTTCCTCACCAAAAGGATAAAGGACTCCAAAATCTGTCATATGCTGCCAGATTGAAGAAACTCCAGCTCTATTCAGTCGCATACCGTCTGCTCAGAGGTGACATGTGCCTGACATACAAGGCCATGTCCAACCCGGAATTAATGGACATGCTCCACCTCAAAAAATCCAAATCCACCAAAACCACTAGAGCAAGCGACTTAAACCTTAGCACGGATATAAATAGGACGTGCTGGAGGGATAGATTTATCACTCAGAGACTCCCTATGCTGTGGAATAAAATCCCGGTCCATGTGAGGCAGAGCACCTCGCTGACTCTGTTCAAGAGAAATCTAGACCTGTGGATGGGAGATCGTAGGTTTACCCCAGGAATCATCTCTGTGTCACTGGTGGACAGAGGCACAACAAACTAATGGGCACAGTATTTTTTCATATAAGGGGTGGCGTAAGCCACAATAATTTGGGCTAGGCTTATAAATGCCTTAGGGCAGATAGCCTAGTATAAACCTATGAACCTATGAACCTATGATATTAAGCATAAAGCATTTGATAGTGGTGGGATTGTGAAAAAAAGAAAAATTATTGTTGAAGTTACTGAAAAGATTATTTGGAAATGGAAAAAGATGTAGAAAGCAATCAAAGAAAATGTTTTACTTCTTGAAGTAAGCTCCTTTGTCTAAAAAAATTGTTAGATCATTAACAAAAACTGGCTTACTTTGCTGATGAAATTTAAAAAAAAGAATCGCCATATTTGGTCACATTTTCTTTTAAAAGGGCACTAAATTTAGGTGAGTTATTATTTTCTATAATATATACAGCCTAAATTACTGAATGTAAATATTTATGGGATGCATTCTTGTGGAAAGTGCAATATTTGCTCTTGTATATTAAAATGTAAGGAACTGATGTTGAGTAACAAGAAAGCTGAAAGTAAGACAGTTTTTTTCATGTCATTGGAGTTGCTAGTATATGGCTTAACTGCGACTGTACAAAGCCTATGTGGTATATTAGACTAACAATATGGGTAATTGTTTGTGTCTTTTGGCTTTTCCCGGTTAGGGGTCGCCACAGCGGAACTCCGGTCCACTAATGATTGGTAGTGGATTTTTACGTACCGGGTTACCAGCCCTGACGCACAACCTTCAACGAAGGCACGCCCCATTCATGTATGCCTCCACACAGAAGACGTTCTAGCTGAGAATCGAACGGGACAACGTCTTGCTATGAGGCGACAACGCTACCGCAGCACCACCACTGCAGTCTTTTATTATATTGATATAGACTAACAATATGGGTAATAAAATGCAGAAAACAGATAAATTTAAGAAAGTTAAATAAAAGACATCCTGATAGTGCTGCAGTAAGATATGCCCAGGAATATCATGGTGATAAAATGGAAGGTTTTATCTTTGTTGTCTTAAGAAGTGTGTTTATAAAAAAAACAAAACAACAATATCCACTGAGACAAGGACAAGGGAGGTAGCCTAATGTCTTTCAACATTCCTGTGTTCGCCAAACCTTCATTCTACATTTTGATAGTAAACATATGTATATATATATATATATATATATATATATATATATATATATATATATATATATATACCCCCCTGATAAAAAAGGAACATCAGTGTAGTCCTTCATGTATTGTTAATCTACTTAACACTAGCATTATTTATTCCTGCACATGTTTATACTTAAGATCAGTATCCACCTCTCATCCCTCACAAACTAGTTATGATTGCTAGTACTCATGATAGGCTATACTGATGCTTGTAGCAGTCTGAAGAAGAAACAGTAATAGAAACTATATTTCCATGTATAGACAAAGCATTTGTATCTTCCTTTCTGCCCACCATTGTTACATAAACATTTTACAAATGTATCCAGCCATTATGGTTATTCAGTTTATGTCTTTCTGTCTAATTTTAAGTTTATCATCAGGGTGAATTTTCAGTATCAATATTCACATGAGCAAGCAAAGAAATATAACTTTTTTCCATAAAACAATCAGCACAAACATTGTGGTATAAAATGTATTTTATCACCCCAGTGCTTCAGCAGGAATCTGTTAAAGGGGAACAAGCTAACTTTGTTTTCCAAACACACACACACACACACACACACACACACACACACACACACCGAAAGTGGTTTTGCGAATTCGATATTATGAATGTTTTTTGTGTCATTTTATATATATATATATATATATATATATGTTTGTTTCTTTCGGCTTTTCCCGGTTAGGGGTCACCACAGCGGAACTCCGGTCCGCTAATGAATGGCAGTAGATTTTTACGTACTGGCTTGCTGGGCCTAACGCACAACCTTCAGCAAAGGAACGCCCATTCACGCATGTCGCCACACAGAAGACGCTCTAACTGAGAATCGAAAGGGCAACGTCTAACTGTGAGGCGACAACGCTACCGCAGCACCACCACCGCAGTATTAATATACACACACACACACACACACACACACACACACACACACACACACACACACACACACACACATACACCTGCTGAAATGTGTCTCTAAGAGTATAATAATAAAGGTAACTATATGAACTGTGTAAGACTTAAGAGATAATTATTAAGAAATGCTTCCTAAAATGACCTATGAAAAATAATGATGAATTAAAATTATGTACAGAGGAAAAGTATAAGAGATCTGGACTTCAGTAGGGTTTAGTTGAGAGCAACAGGAAATGGACAGCTATGACGTAGATAAAAGGAGAGGAGATAACCGGGGAGATAGTGTGGTTTATTTGGCTATGTATTGTTGAAGGTTAATATGATGGGCAATGCTGCCTGCCTGCTAACTGAGGGCATTTGGGTTGGAGGACAGGCAGCACCACATTATACCAAAGACAGAAGATAGACAGGGAAAATAAAACAGGAAGACTAGACCAGAAGAATGAACTAGATATTATATAGAAGATAAGGATAAATGGCATACCATGAATAATTATAAACAAATAAAAAAGTAGGGGTAATCAAATTAAGATAAAGAAAAGTTGTACCCATCTTTCACCCAGGAGGTTTGACCTGGATGCTGAAGCAATGCCATAACGATATGGTATACTGACATTTGCTCTAGCAGTTGAGTAGAGTGATGAAAGCCTGAGAGAATATAGAGTAATGCTGGTCAGTGACTAAACAAGAAGTGCTATATTATCAAGATGAGTGATGTTATCCAGTTAGCCTCAACATTTTTTCTAAGTGCTTATCCCCCTTTGCCTGCCACCAATCAAAACTCCTGCATTAGACTAAGACCCACTTGTTTTCCAGTGGTGGGAAATCCCCCACACCTATTAAGGTGAAAGTTATCTAGAGGTGGTTTCATTCAGGCAGAAAAGGAGAGCATTTGTATATAAGTGCCAAACTCCACCCTCCCATGGGGGAATGAGATTTCTGCATCACAGGTGGGACTTACAGTGCTGCACCCATGCAAATCTACACTGCCACTCACTCATTAAAAAAGGGCTACTACCATCTGGTGTCTTGGAAAGCCATTATCTCAGGATACAATGCCATCCCTCCTCTAAGGGGTTATGACTGTGCATGTCCCACTCCACTCCACCTTTTACAAAGGATGGGCATGTCCATCGTTATCTGCCAGCACTGACAAGCACCTGAACCTCTAATCTAACATGGATCACCTTGGTCAACTCAGGTCTTTATTCCTCTACATCACTTGTGCTGACATAGATTTACTGACATATTTAATATGCTTATGTAGGTAGATTTAAGTGCTATGATGTAAATATTTTTTATTATAAAACACAATTACAAATAATATTTTTCAAAATATATGTGCATGCCTTTCAGAATAAAGCACAAATACAAATAATATTTTTCAAAATATATGTGCATGCCTTTCAGAATAAAAAAGATGTATTGCTATGATATTATAAAATGACAAAAATATCATTGTTTTCTGAGAAAAAATTATGTTTTTTTCTTACATAAAATATACTAATGATATGATTCTGATATATACTGATTTTGCCAGAACGGAAATATGCAACATAAACATGTTTGATTTGAACTGAATTGCAAAAAACAAAGCAGCCAAAATGGCTAGAACTATTAGTGGTAACTGACAACAGTATAGGACCATTTGAAATATTACAATGAATTTCTCAGAATAATATCATGGCCCTCAGCTACAGAACACATCTATATGGTGTTTCTTCCAGGGATTAAGACACATACACAACAATGTATTTTACTGCATATGAGTAAAAAATTGTGTGGAGGTCATAATTCCAGTGGCAAAAAATGAATTTGATCCTTTTAATCAGGTGACAACTCACTGAAAGACAGTTTAATGTAGTTTGCTTCATCCCAAAATGGGGCATCCAGCAATTTGTAGAGGGGGCTGTGTCATCTGGCCCCAGTGTAGAAGGCCTTGCCCCATCCATGTTACATAAATATAAAAACTACAGAGTCACACCACTCATGTGAAGAGATGCAAACTTGACAAAACTGTCACTCAATTAATTGGTTCCTAATTAAATGGAAACATTAAAAAATATATTTTTCAGGACTAATATATAGGATTTCTACTTCTGATATATTGCCAGCTTTTGTAAAGATGTTTTCTAAACCATTACTACATTTATATATTTATTTACTTACTGACATCCTTTTCCAGTGGAGCCCCAGGGAGAAAAGCTCCAAAAGTTATCATATTTAATGCTATCAATATTTACAATAACAAATTTTATAATGCAGTTTCAGCAAACTGTATTAGTCAGTATAATACAATATGTATTGATATTCAAAAACATTAAATTTACAAGCCTTGTGCTGAGACTTTACAGACAGAGGAGTGGTGTATAAGATAGGTAGGAGTAATTTAAGAAACACAATGGAGTGAGATATTAGAGGAGATAAGAAAGTTAGATTGTTAAATAATTTATTGACAGAAGAGTAATTTGGTTGTGCTAGTTAGAAGTAGGTATAGTACTTTAAAAAGTACAATAAAGTGAGGTATCAGAAAGGGGAAAGCAGGTTAAATGATTTAATACTTTAAAGGGAGGTATAAAAATGTGATGAAGGGTGTTAGACAGCTATGTCCCGGATAAGGAGCAGGGACAAAACCAGGAGGCACAGAGGAAATCGTTTAGCAATGGTTTGAAAAGATGACGATATGTGATAGACCTACTGATATAAGAATTTTATTTCAAGTTCTAGCTACACTATTGGAATAGGAACTGATCCCAGCAGGCCTTTGTACTTTGTAGATGGAAAGCAGTTGTTCATTATTTGAGATAGCATTGGAGTAGGGGACTAATTGCTGGGCAGGCAGGTCATTTTATGAGTTAAGGCATGCTGAATATAAGATAGGTGGTGAGGAAGCTTGAGCCAGTTAAGTGTTTTTAGTGCAAAACAGAGGTAGTACGGAAGGTTTGTTGCAAGTGAATCTGGCAACTTTGTTATAGCACTGTTCAAGTACAGAACTGAGATTTGTAGGTTGGTCATGACAGGGGCTACAAATAGGAGGGAGGGTAAAAGTTAAGAGGTAGCTAGAGTTACTTTGGCAGTGTTTGTAAGGAATTTATCTACTCTATGTAGGATGCATAGTTTTTGATGGGCTTTCTTGATGCTGCTGTAGACATGTAAATCAAAGTTAAGATTGTTGTTGACTGTCGTGCCATGTACTTTTGTAAGTGGGGTAACTTCAATCATGGTATTATTTAAGGATTTTAAAGTTATTTTTTTCATTGAAATTGGATTTTGGAAAAAAAGGAGAAGTAAATAAGTTTTTGAGGATTTAGTAGCAGGTGATTATACTGTAGTCAACTTTCAACAGAGTTACAGACTTATTGAGTAATTCTCTGAAGATGTTATTAGGTTGTTGGAAATGCTTAGGATAGAATCATTAGCATATCACATAAAGGAAGCTTGCTGAGAGAATTTATGTAAATTGTTACTGAATAGAGGGTTGAGAATGGAGCTCTGTGGCACATCAGTATTGACAGGAAAGAAGGAAGGGAGAAAAAGTGGAGCTGTATTTAACAGACTGGTATCTGATAAGTAGTTGTTAAACCATAATACTGTGGGTTGTGATAGCCCGAGGGAAGACAGTTGGTAGAGGAGGTTTTGATAAGAGACTACATCAAACCCTTTAGAGAGATCAAGAGGAAAGGAGTTTGCCTTCGTTTCTGTCTTTGTTAATAGTATCTGTGAAAGTTAATACGGCCATGGTAGTGCTATGGTCAGGTCTAAAGCCATGCTGTGTAGGGGTCAGGAGCTTCTCCTGAAGAATATATTGAAGAAGTTGCTTGTAAGTGCACTTCGCCAGAATTTTTGTCAAAGGAGATAATATGGCAATATGTCTGAAATTGGTTATATCAGATGAAGTTCCTCCTTTATGAAGGAGGATGATGAATAATTTTTTCCACAGAGAAGGAACGTATGATTCCTTGATAGATCAGTTAATTAGAAGAGAAACATGATAGGCTATGGATCTGGCAGCCAGCTTGAGAGGTATTCTGCTGGGATATTATCTACTAAGGAGAACAGGTTTGCAGTTTAAGAAGTAGCGATTTGATATAGGAGTTTGGAATTTGCTTCAGGGTGAAATAGTGGGTGTTTGCTGTCTGAGGAGAGAGCATATCAGGGGGATTTGTGGGAGGAAAATCTTTAATAAGGGCTTTAATGCTTTCCATAAAATGTGTGTTAAATTGAGCAGCTCTTGGAGGGAGTGTTATTTGGTGCAGGATTAAGAGTGTTGATGTTCCAGGGTGGACTATATTATAAACAGAAGACCAATTTTTTTTTAGGGTTGGAATACTGACTTAGCAAGGGGTTACTTAAGTAGATTTTCTTGTCTGTGATAATCTGTCTTTTAGTACAGTTACATAGTTCTTTAAAGTGTTGTAGGTTTTAGGGAGATCTATATTTTAATAATTCTTTCCAAGCCCTATCTCTTTCATACACTAGATGCTTGCTTTGAGTGGATAACCAAGGAGTATAGTTATTATTTATTCTTTCTGTTCTAGTTGGAGCCAAACTATTGAGAGTTTTCAGGAAAACTGAGCTAAATTTGTAAGTAGCTTCTTTGAGTGAATTATTTTTCTGGATAGACCAGTTAAAGGAGCTTAAAATTATGTTAAATGTGTCAGAGTTAAAATTAGTTATGGGAAGTTCTAAGTAAGTGTTATTTGATATGATGGGTACCAAGTCTATCTGCATATAAAGAGAGGGGATCACTGAAGGAATCAGACAGGATGCCACTGAAGGCATACTTAGCGGAATTGGGCACCAATATCCAGTCAATAATTGAGTCACTGTTTTTGGGATAGTTATAACACATTGAGGAGGAAATGGGTTGAGTCAATCCAAATAGATTTAGGCTAACTGATGGATATTTTGTGGAAATAATCTGCCAATCAAAATTAATGTCACCTAGGATTATCTTTTCATTAGAAATTTATGTGAGATCCAGTTTAGGATGTTAACCAGAGATGTAGCATTATCATCGGGGGGGGGGGGTATAGAGTACGATAATACATAGTTGCTTATGGTTATTTAGTTTAAGATGGGAGATTAGGAGTTCAGTGTTGTGGAATTTGGAAGTAGGTTTATGATAGGGTAGGATTTCAAGACAGGGTAAAGCTACTCCACCACCTTTTTTGAGTTCTATCAACCCTGATTATATTATAACCAGGGAGTAATATTTCAGAGTCATGTAGCAGTATTTTAGTTATAGCAAGAATATCTTGTGTATTGTAGGAGATCCAAGCATGGAGTTCTAAAATGTTATTATAGACGCTACAAGTATATAAGGAAATGAATTTAAGCTGTTCGGTGTTTGAGATAGGTGGGTTGGGTTTTGATGGCTTTGGTAATGGTGGTGTGGGCTGAGTAGGAAGGGGAGTTGGCTTGGGATGAGTTCTGGAGGCTAGTGGAGAGTCAGAATGGAAGGAGGGGTCATGGATGGGATGAATATTGCCAGACAGTGGTAAGACAGAGAGAAAAATGGATGTGTTTGATAAGCTTGTTTTGGTTTAACTTTAGTAGTTTGTTTTATTTTGGTGTGGTAGGTGTGAGGGTTTATTAATTTGAATTTGAAGTAAAGAGTGGATGAGTCTTTGTATATACTGGAGCAAAGCTGAACAAAAAGAAGCTCTTGATCTGGACTGCATATCTGAATTATAGTATGAAATTAATTTATTTATTTATTGACATTTGTTGACCGGGAAAGTCTACCGGGTTAGAAACCCATTTTCAGTGGAGACCCTGGGAGAAAAGCTCCAGTTACAAATAAAGATTTTTACAACAAGATAATATTTACAATAATAAAACATTGAGCAAAATGTTTTTATACAATTTCCTAGGGTTAGTATTACACAGAGTAGAAAGTTTTACACAATCTAGTTTACTGTTAGTAGTACATATACAGTATTTCTAATGGTAGTCAATATATACATTCATGATCACAGTTCATTTGCATATGTTAGTAGTACACATACAGTATTTTTAATGGCATTCAATATATACAATACATTATCAAAGTTCATTTGTACAGTTCAATATGTGGGAAGTTTGTGATTTAGCCTACGACTGATTATAGAGACAAGACAGTGATTGATGTACCATATCTGAAAGTAGAAAAGTCAAAGGAGCTAAGTGGGTTTACAATTTAATTACATGAAATTGAAATGAGTCTTATTATTACTATTAATTTAAGGTGACTTGTAGTTTTTGGCACAAGGACAGATTTGATTAAAAAAGTGACTTTTTAGGGCGGATTTTTAAGTTTTTATGGAATCAAGTTGCATAATAGAAGGGGTAGTATCCATTATAGCTCCTTTCTGGGGATCAAAAAGATTCTGGTGCAGAGTCCTTTTCCTTTTTGTGGTGCAAGAACCGGTTCTATATTCCCTGCTTGCAACTTGCGAAGGAGTAATGGAGAACAGATGTGTATGGTCTGGTGGATGCAAGGAGACTACCCTAAAAGGAGGACAATTTTATATCCACTGAAACGAGTATCCTCAGTGAATTACCCATGTGTCTGTTTCTATTTGTAGCCAGGTTGTTGGGATGAGTGAAAGCATGAGAAAGGGGGAGGAGGGTCAGAAAGAATAGATTAGATGCCCTGAGTCCTGACATAGTCATTCTTTAGCAGGGAACAATCCTTTTTGGAAAAGAACCTCTTTTATTTGGTTTGGAAGTATTATATTCTTGCCATTTCCTCTAGGTACCTCGACTCTTGTTAGGCTGGGGTTTTTGTTTGTTCTAGGTCTTGAAGTTGGATGTCTTGTTAGGGGGATCCTTCTAGATATTCCATGAATCAATTTACCTCTATCATCCTTGAGAATCTGGGAAGCAGCAGCACCAAGCACAAATTCAGAACTTAAAGGTGCTTTCAAAATCTGAGTTTTTAAATCCTCAATAAAATTTTGGTTATGTAACAAAGCATAATCATCTCAATGCAACAGACAAGGCTGTATTTGCAGAAATAGTGCCCAGACCTTCCAAGACACTCCTCAAAGCATGTTTCAAAACCTAAGTCACATTAGAAACAATCTTATATAACACTTCTGTTCATCAGGCAAAGATACAGCAAAGTCATCTGAACTATAAGCACATAGCAAAATAAATTTCCCTATGAAGCCATGGTAATTTTAAATACTAAAGTCTAAATTACTAGACTGAGCCAATTGTTTTTACATTGAGATTCTAACTACCTGCCAATTTTATCCAGTGGTGCAGAGTGAGAAAAAGTCAAAGCTGTCTTTTTAGAATTATCAGCTGCAGAAACCACAGCTGGGTCAGTTTACAATGGAAAGACAGCTGCACGTTCAGAGTACAGCTTATATTTGATACATTATGTAATGTTAATCCCTTCAATGTACTTGTTTATTTATTGTCAATTTCTGTTGTTACCATTAATTTAATTATTAACTATGTTACCTTTGAAATATATACAAGTTTCAAATTTATTCACATTGTATGTTCATGTTATTTTGGAGCTTTTCTCCCCAGGCCTCCACTGAAAATGGGCTCGCAAATGCCCAGTGGACTAGCCCAGTAAACAAATGCAAATAAATAAATAGTTCTTTTAGGAACTGGAGTTTTACATACAGTTTTATTGGCATGTTCTAAAGCCAGAAACACAGGAAGAAGTCAAAACATTTGAAATCTCATCCTGACATAGCTCCAGATTGTTTCCAGTCAAATACATCTCTAAACCTAGCTAGCACCCATGGAAAGGTGAACACTTGCTTGGGTTTTTTAACCTGTTAACCTTCCAAAGAATTAGACTGGATGGATTCAAAAGTGCTGAGTAGTGTCTGCATCACAGTCCCCATCAAAATATGTGGTGCTAAACTGATCTCTAGAGATGGTAGCTCCAGAGCTCCAGAGTCATTCTGAAAAGAGAAGAGTCTTCAAGATTAACTGAGTGTAAAATACTCTTAGCTAAGGAAACCACATCAGCCCTATATGTAGTAGTAACTTGATTGTCTGTCATGTGGTGAATTTTCTGTTTCTTCTTACTATGAAGTATACTAGAGGGCAAAATATCTGGGGAGACAGCATTATGTCTGGCAAATGTCTCTTATTCTGGACCTCTCCTGCGCCTAAAGGGTTTGGTTCCCCGTACCTAAACCAGGTACTGAAACAGCCCTGGAGGATGTGTCTGATCCCCATAACCATAGATGGCTGTGGGCTCACATCAGAGAAAAACACAAAAAAGACAAGTGGTTTGCAGGCCGGCATAAGGCAACAAAGAATTCACACACTGTAGGCTGAGGCATGTTTATGTTGATTTTTTTGTTTGTTTTTAGGTGCAACTGAATTTGATGGGGGGCAGGTGTACCAAGATCCATCAAGTCAGGGGAAAAACACCAGGCTTAATAATACATTGACATTATTAAAGGCTGACTATGGGCAGCAACTACAGAAAATGTACACTGTATCCTCACACTGAAATAGGGATGAACTGCATAAAATATACCAGAAACAGTTTAATTTGTGCCAAATCTTGTTCTGTGATCTGCAGGGTATAGTAAACAACAGCATAAATAGTCATATTACCAAGAAAAATCCACTTGTCCAAATAATGACAAAAAATCAAATATATGCCCTTAAATGAAACTGAAACTTTTTAAAAACAGTATAAATAAGCATTTACTTAGAGTTTCCTTTGCTAGAAATGAAAAAAAATCTCCACAGAAAATATAATTAATTTGCAGTAAAATCACAATTTAACAAACAGCTTTAGCACTGTTAAAGCAGCAGTAAATATATAAATGAAGAAATAAGTGAAAAAATGCAACATTTTCCTGTCAGAACCACCAAATGAATAAGATAAACAACAGAAACAAGAGGCCTAGTATTCAACTGACATCAAAGAGCTTGTTTTCCACTGTAAGTCATAGAACACTTTAGAAAAGCCCCACGAGTGCGTCAAAGCAGTATTAAGCATACAAATAGCACACCAGCAAGTTACATTTCACAGAGGAATTAACAACACTAATAAATAGCACGAATATTAACTAGAATAGAGCGTCTTCTGTGTGGAGACATGCGTGAATGGGCATACCTTCGTTGAAGGTTGTGCATCAGAGCTGGCAACTCGGTACATAAAAATCTACTGCCAATCATTAGCGGACCGGAGTTCCGCTGTGGCGACCCCTAACCGGGAAAAGCCGAAAGAAACAACAAACATTAAATAGAAATTTAACACATATAGAAAAACACAACACACATGCATATATGTTTTTAAATAAAGCCAAAAGAAATATAAAAGTATATAATATTAAAGAGGAAGGGAAGTTCACAAAGGAATCTTATCTGAGTCTGGAAGCTGTAATCCACCAATGCAGGCTGCTGAGGAGAATCAGCTGTATGAGTCTAACAGCAGGCAGTAAAAGACTAAATAACTGAGTTTCTGTGACAGCAGCTAAGCTTCCCCTGATGCAAGAGGCTTAGCCAATAGCCTATCACAGAGAGTCAGAGGAGGGAATTCTAAACTCTGGAAAGCTGCCAGTGTGGGTTTGTGCAGGCACAGAATGCCTATGCCACTGAGGCAGTGTCAATGATGAACATCAGTAGACTCCTTTGGCTCATACCTCTCAACCTCTTAGAGACAGAAATCTGGACAAAGCCATAAATAAAAGTGGGACAAAGTCCCAAAAACAGGGACAATTTTTAAATATTGTTCTCACAAACTTAGAAAGTTGACAGAATAACAGGTTTTGCGTTAGTATGATTTTTCTGAAGGGTATGAAGTCTTAAATACAAATGTCTGTCATTATTTTTTAACTTCAGTCTTTAATGATTTGCCACTAATTTGCCAGAAAACCACAATTTTATGAAAAACAGGCCCAAAACATGGACATTCTGTGAAAATGTGTACAGTTGAGAGGTATGCTTTGGCTGCAGGACTGTATCCTGCTCCAGGATCCAATAACCAGCCAGGCTTCAGAAAGCCTTGGCTCTCTCCCACACCTACACTCTGCCTACTGATTAGCCAGCCCTTTGGGTGGAAATAAGCAGTCAATGAGTAGACAATTTCAGGACTTTCTTGTCCATACAGAGAGAAAGCGCTTACTCTGAACCCCTAAATGCAGAAAACGTAACAACATGCTTTATATCCAGACAACTAGTTACATACAAAAGTAGAGGAATGGAGGTTAGCTGCAGCTACTAAAGCAGTGGGGAATTTGAACATCTACTGTTATGGTAAGTGCAATTTACAGAGCTGTAATATTTTCATCATTCTTACTGCTTCAGTAGCCTTAGGCTATACAGGTTGATTACCAAAGGCTATCCAACCTGGCAGAAGGAGGAAGGGGGTCTATATTATGTGATCGAAGAATCTCTTCTTCGAACACATAATAATCAACACATATACAGCGAATGCTGTAAACCGCGAACGGCCACGTCCTCAAATTTTTTCCCCGGGGAAAAAAATTACATGTCCATAAAATAAAAAACGCACTTTAAAACACTAATCAAGTGGGGGTCTGTGCTCCCCACACCCACTTAACTAAATATACCAACTCTGAGATCGCTCTACATTGAAGAAAAGGGTGATTCCTGATAACGGCCAACTGAATTTGAGGATGTGCCCATTCGCGGTTTACAGCATTTGCTGTAAATGTGTCAATTATTATGTGTTTGAAGAAGAGATTCTTCAGTCATATAATATAAACCCGGAGGAAGAATAAGGATTCAGGAAACCCTAGAGAATGGTCCTAGCAAAGCTAGTCCTAAACCTGGAAAATGAATTCAAGTTGTAATGCTTTGTAAAATTACATACAGAGGACCATTCTACTGCCTCTAGAATACTTCTAGAGTCCATTCCTTTCCAGTATGCCATTGTAGAAGCCAAGACTCTAGTAGAATGTGCCTTGAAATTGCATGGAATAGATTTGCCGTAGTGGCCATAACAAAAAGTAGTAACTGAGGATAACCATTTCAGAACAGTATTGTTTTGCCATGGGTTGTAATATCATTATCCTGTCATAAGAACAAAAATGCTGATCTGCTTTTCCAAAGGATTTATTTCTGTCAACATAGTACCTCAGGTGCATATGCATGTCCAGAGTATGCATAATCCTTTCTCCCTGGTTCTGAGGATCTGGGAGATGGATGGCTTGATTCAAAGTAAACTGTAAAACAAGTTTGCACATAAGTGAGGGATTTGTCCTTAATGTGGGCATATCTCTATGGAAGACAAGATAGGGTTCACCCACCATGAGAACATGCAACTCAGAAACTGTTCATGCAGATGTCAGAACAATATGAAGTATGGTATTCCATGTGATGAACCTTAAATCAGACAGATGAACCAATTCAAAGGGAAACATAGTTAACTTTTTCAGGATTTAGTTAATATCCCAAGAAGGAGCCACTTGCTTTTGGGTCTACTTCAGTTGGTTGACAGACTAAATTGTTGAAACCAACACAGTCAAGGTCACATGACTGACAATTTAGTTTGTCAACCATTTTGACTGAGATTATAGTATAGTGAGGATTGGGGAATGTTCTCTTTTCTCCAGTGTAATGCTCTCTCTGAGTTGATATATATATATATATATATATATATATATATATATAAAATTAGCAGGGTTGGGGGTGCAGCTCCCCACATGGGGAGTGCAGGAAAGCTTTCTCCTCTGAAATAAATTTGGTTTGTCTTATTTGCTTGTGTTCAAGTTGATCATCAAACTAAATTGCTGATCATATGGTCTTGACCATGTCAGGTTGACAATTTAGTCTACTGACCAACTCAAGTAGACCCCTGACTTCTTGGTGACATAAGATGCAAAGCTCTCTTTAGAAAACTGAGAGAGAAATGGAGGATCCATGGGCAGACATGCTGAGACAGATGCTAGATGAACCCTGACAGAAGAATAAGAAAGGACAAAAGAAAGTAACTCATACAAATATTTATAAGAACCAATGGTATATAATCATTGATAGGGACCTGGTTATTGGTTAGGCACCAACTTCAAAATCTTTTCCACTTGCCAATATAAGACTTCCAAGTAACATTTGTTTTTGCCTCCTTTAGTCCCTGCTGCAAGTCTTCATGAAAGAGGTGCCTAAAAGCTATAATTCTGAACCATATAAGCAGTCAGTTGAAGTTTATTTTATTTGCACTTTGTTAACTGGGAAAGTCCATTGGGCCAAAATGAGCCCGTTTTCAATGGAGGCCTGGGGAGAAAAGCTCCATATACAATTATTACAAAGCTAATATCAAAAAAGTTAAGTACAATTTTCAAAACTACTAAAAACACAGTAATACAGAAGACAGAATAATAACATTTGAACAAGGTGTTCAAAATGAGCCCGTTTTCAATGGAGGTCTGGGGAGAAAAGCTCCATATACAATTATTACAAAGCTAATATCAAAAAAGTTAAGTACAATTTTCAAAACTACTAAAAACACAGTAATACAGAAGACAGAATAATAACATTTGAACAAGGTGTTGTAACAAAGCATTGAATGAAATTAAAACATAAGTATTTTGGAGTACATAAGCATAATCTGGATTGCAGGCACTTATGCTCTCAATTTTTCATGAAGTGAGAGGTAGGAAGAATTAGAGCAAGAAAGTAGAACAGTGAAAGATGAATAGGCTCAGTTATGAGAAAGGAAAAAGGGAGCGGGAATGGAAATGAAATGAAGGGAGTCACTAGGTTGAGTTTTGAGAAAGGAGAAAAAAAAAAGGATGGGGGAGCAGAAATGATATAGAGGAAGTCAGGTGGGGTGAGACCATGAGTATTCCCAGTGAGAAGAGAAATGGGACTGGAGCATGGTCTTGAAGGGGGAGTGGTTTTGGGTGATTTAAATGTGGGGGGAAGTGAATTCCATAGGTGAGTGAGGGAGAAAGACACCAGAAACTGCCAAGGTGCATGTAAGGGTTTGTACACTTCGAGGAGGTTCTGGTTACTGGACCTGAGTAGTCTGTCAGGATGATGCAAGGTGAGTATGGAGGAGAGGGAAGAGCAGTTAGAGGGTTTGAAAATGAGTTTGTGAGCAGTTAACAAATTAATGTAAGAGAGATACTGGGGGAGTTCCCGCCATTTCAAGGAGTGGAGTGCATCACAGTGGTGGAAGGAGGATTTGGTCCCAGTAGCAAACTTACAGATTTTATTGTAGCATGATGACAGTTTTGACTTTAGGGAGGATTAAAGGTTGGTGAGGAGAGGGGCTCCATACAAGAGAGAGGGGATGAGGTAGGAAATAGACAGTATATGTTTGGAAGAGGTAGTGAGATAATGGTTGTAATGATACAGCATTCCAAGCTTTTGGTGTGTTTTCTTAATACTAGTTTGTACATGAATGTCAAACTTTAAATGTTCATCAATGATAACACCTAAAAGTTTGGCATGGGAGAATATTTCAATGGAAATCTTATTCTGACTGACTATGGAGAAGGATTTTTTATCAATAGAGGTGTTTTTAGATGGAGTAAAGATCATGATTTTGGTTTTGGATGCATTGAGATCAAGGTGATTTTTCAGCATCCAAGACTCAGTACAAGAGAAGGCATCTTGTGTTAGCTGCACGAGTTTGGGGAGAGACTGAGCATAGCAAATTATGGTGGAATCATCTGTGTATTGGACAAGTTTGGTATTAGGAATGCACCAATGAAAATTATTAATGAAGATGTCAAAAAGTAAGGGACCCAGTATTGAGCCTTGTGGAACTCCTGTTGGGAGTGTAAAGGAAGGAAGAGGTACTATTGTTCCACTTGACGGGAGAGATTGAGAAGAGAGAGTTTGGACAAGAGAAGGTTGTGGGAAACAGTAGCAAAGGCCTTTGATAAGTCTAGGAGAAGGGTAGATACAATGTTGCCAGAGACTCAGGCATGGTTGATAATGTCAAGGAAGGAGAGAAGGGCAGTGGTAGTACTATGTCCAGGTCTAAATCCATGTTGAGTGGAGAAAGAAGTTGATTGTCTAGGAGGTAGGGATGGAGTTGCAAGTGTATGCATTTTTCAAGGATTTTTGAGATGGGGACAGGATGGCTATAGGACAGAAGTTGGAAATGTCAGTACTGTTGCCTCCTTTGTGGAGAGGAATGATGAATGCTTTCTTCCAGAGGAGGGGTACATAGGATTCTTGGACTGAATGGTTGATAAGTATGGTGATGGGAAGGGCTATGCCATCAGCAGCTAGCCCAACTACAAGATCATAAGAAATGACAGAACTCTAAAGAAAGGTGGTGGAGTAGCCCTACTTTTCTCCTTCACCCTAACAGTGACACCCTTTACCAAGCCTATACCCCAATTTGCAACAGCTAAACTAACCCTGACCCTTCTGAAAATTCATAACCATAAAAACATATGTATAGCTGCTCTTTATATTCCACCAGGAAATAACATCCCCATTCTTGAAGATTTCCACTCTTGGCTCTCATCCAACATAAGCAATGAAACTATACTCCAAGGTGATATAACTATACACTGGACTTTTATTCAATCACCTACATCACCTCAGAATATAAACGTATACAACTACACCCAAATAATTACCTCTCCTACCAGATTTAATAAAGATAACTCTGGTAGTATTCTGGTCTGGGTATTAGTTTCTCACCCCAACTCCACTTCTGACAAAGGCACCTTACCCAACTCCCTCAGCGATCATTTCCCTGCCTTTGCTCATCGCTCACCATCCTCCCTCCATCTTCACCACAACTACATCACAACTCTTACCCTAAAAAAATTCAACCCTCTAGCGTCCTCTGACTCAGTAAAACATATGAACTGGAACCCTGTAAATACCCTCCCTCTTGACGATGCTGTTACATACTTCAATACTACATTCAATAACCTACTAGACAGCTTCACTCCCCCCAGAATTAAAAGAACTGAAACCAAATCCACCCCTTGGCTAACTAAAGCAACTATTACACTCATGCATCTCAATGATAAATCTTGGAAGCATTACCATAAATCTACAACACCTAACACCCTTATTGAGTATAAGCAACTCTGTAATAAAGTGAAAAAACAAATTGCTTTAGACCAAAAGTCCTACTACTCCAAGCTTCAAAACAATCATAGATCCAACCCTAAAAAAATTTGGAACAGTATATCTGCTCTCTTCTGGCAAAAAAGATAGTTCCTGCCCTGACCCTAATGCTCCATATCATATCTTAGCTACTCAATTCAACTCTTTCTTTATTGATTCAATAGCCAAGCTCACCACATCATTCTCCAATAACACTTGTACTCCACCCTCATCCCACATCCTCAACTCGAGTCCCACTGGCGTCAACACTACTCATCTCCCCCCTTTACCATACAACTCAGCTCTCCGCACACCATAAAAAAACTTCTACTAAAACTAAAACCATGCTCTCATGCCCCAGACAACCTTCCATCAAACACAGTAAGTTGTTTGAGACTGGGATTTATCAAATTCCCCTTGTCTTGTGTGAGAAGTTCCAGTCTGTGAGGAAGCTTGTGGTAATTGCCCTTGGCCAATTCCATAAGAAGGGAGAACCAACACTGCTGGGACAAAAGGGACTCATCACAACAATTTTTGCACAGTCTTTCTGAATCTTCAGAATTACCCTGGAAATTGGAGGAAAGGTGGAAGAGCATAAAGGAACATCTCCAACAACAAGAATGAGAATGCATCTTTTTTCTAAGCCTGCTCGCAAGGAGTCCTGGTGCAGAATTTGTTTAGTTGTTTGTTTTGAAAGCAGGTGAAAAAAAGAAGTTATGTCTTACCATAACATTCCATCTGTGTTGTCTATCTTCACTAATCCTTCCTTGACTCTGGGCTTGGTTCTGAGCCTTGGAACCGATTCAGCCATTATTTCAGAAGGTGTATTCTAAAACTCTCGAGCTAGGCTCTACCCATAATGCTCCTCACTCAATTACCTCAGACTGAGTTTGCCTATAATAGTGACAGACAAGAAGTAATAGATAAGAGACCATATCTGTGTCCCTATTATGAAGCCAGTCTTGGGGAATATTCAGTCCACTAAGAGTCTTAGGATGGGGGGAATGTCAAGGATTAGTGAAGATCGACAACAGAGATGGAGCGTTATGGTAAGATATAGCTTCTTTATCTGATGTTGTTAATCTTCACATAATCCTTGACTGTAGGACAAAGTCCCTAGCTACCTGAATCTTGGCAGGTCTCACAAAAGAATATTCCTGAACATCATCAAACCGAATGATGCATGTCCCCTAGAGACCTGATCCAGTTTGTAATGAGTAATAAAGGTATGAGGAGATGTCCATGTAGCTGCTGCACAAATGTCATCTAAGGAAGCTCTAGCATGAAAAACTGTAGAAGCGCTACAGCTCTGGTTGAATGAGCTTTCACAGGACATGGTGAGTAAGTCCCTTTGAGTTATAAATAAAGGTGATACAATCCCTAAGCCATTTAGCTAATGTAACCTTAGATACTGGGTTACCTAAAGAAAGTATGGAAAAGGCAACAAACAGTTGGTCAGATTTTCTGATGTCCTTTGTTCTGTGAAGGTAAAAACATAATTGCCTATGTACATCTAGTAAGTGTAGACAGTACTCTCCCTTATTGGAAAATTAGGAAAAAAGGCTGGGAGATGTAAGGCTTGATTGATATTTGACTCTGAAACAACCTTTTGCAAAAAGGAAGGATTCGCCCTGAGGAAGACCCTGCCCATATGGAATATTAAATGGGGGGAGAGGTTTGCAGGACAAGGCTTGAATATCTGATATTCTCCTGGCTAAAGTGATAGCTAACAAAAATAAAGTTTTCCAGGACAAGAACTTTAAGTCACAAGGTGCAGAAGGTTCAAAGAGGGAGGAGATGAGAGACTGTAGAATTAAATGTAAATCCTATGGAGCAGTGGGTTCCTTAAACAGAGTTCTTAGCATTAAGGTTCCTTTTAAAAAGGCTTTACAAAGTTTATGAGGCATAAGTGATTAAGCATCAGTATCAACATGGAAGTTAGATATTGCAGCTAGATGGAAACAGAATACTAGAAGATGATGAGCCAGACTGATAGAGTAAGGACAGAAAATCTAAAACTTTACCTACCAGGGTTGTGTAAGGGTCAATATTAGAGTCAAGTGACCATTTAGTGAATTTTATCCATTTGTTATGGTACAACTTTCTAGTTGACGGCTTGTGGTGGGCTAGAATGATTCATAGGACCGGGGGAGTAAGGGAAGAATGCTTGGCAATCATGGGAACCGGAGAAGCCATGCAGTGAGCTTGAGATGTTGGAGATTCGGATGAACCATTACCTCTGGGTGAGACAATAGGTCTGGAGCTGGGTCAAGTAACCAAGGTTTCTGAAGTAAATGAGGCCAATGGAAGGGAAACCAGACTTGTTGATGCCAGAATGGAACAATTAGAATTATTCTGTTCTTTGATGTTTTAGATGAGTCGGGGGAAAGGCGTACAGAAGACCGGGGAGCTAATCATGAAGGAGAGCATCTCTGGGCGACTACCCTGGAGGGAAGATTAGGGCAAAGTAACTGCTACACTTGTTGTTCAGAGGGGACGCAAACAGACTGCAGCAAGGTTGGCCCCAGTGATGGAATATCTTTTCCACCACCACTGAATTGAGAGACCACTTGTGAGGCATGAGAATGGTTCTGTTCAATTTGTCCACAATCACGTTGGAGCTCCCCGGAATGTGAGTTGCTGTTAGAAAGTGGTTGGCATAGTCTGAGAGCTTCTCAACAAAGAGGGTATGACCTGACTCCCCCCTTGTTTGTCGATATACCAGACTACTGACATGTTGTCTGTTTGAACTGCAATCGTTCCAAATGGGAGGGCATCTTGAAATACCTGCAACTCTAACAGCACCACCCTCATCTCCAGAACTTTGATATGCAAGTTAGCCTCCAGCTGGGACCAAGTGCCTTGGACTGTCCTTCCCAGATAATGCCCCCTCTCTCCCTATCTGGGATGCGTCTGTGGTCACAATAGCCTGGGGCTGAGGGGGGACAAAGGGATGGCCCAAGATTTTGTTGGAATGGAGCCACCAACTCAGGTCTTCTTTGCAACAACTGGTGATCAAAATCAGGTGAGACATAAGTTGGCTTGATAATGACCATTGGGAGGCCAGAAGCCATTGAAGAATCTGCATGTGATAGCTGGCTAAGGGGACCAGAGTAATAGAGGCTGCCATTGACCCCAGAGCCTGCAGAATGCGTCTTGCTGGTACTTTCTTGTTCTGAATGATCTGGTTTACTTGTGATCTCATTCTTTAGAGTTTTTCTCCAATGAATTCCAGCTGTTGTGATGGTTTCAGATGGGATTTTTTTGTAGTTTATTGTGATTCCTAAGATGGTGCAAAGATGAAGGGTGTAGTCTCTTTCCTTTACAAGTTGATGCTTGGAGGTAGCAGTAAGAAGCCAGTCATTGAGATATGGAAATACTCAGAATCCTAGCAATCTGAGATGTGCTGCTACCACTACCATGCATTTGGTAAACACTCCGGGGGCTTTGGTGAGACCAAAGGGCAGTGTCCTGAACTGACAGTGACTAGCTCCCAGCTGGAAGCGCAGGAAACTTCTGCAGCACTTGTCCATTTTTATGTGGTAATACACATCCTGCAGATCTATGGAGCACATCCAGTCATCTTTTTCCAGGAATTGAAATATTGACTGCACCAAGACCATCCAGAATTTCATTTGTTGCACTGATTTGTTCAGCTGGCTGAGATCCAAAATGGGTCTCCAATCCCCTGTTTTTTTGGACACTACAAAGAACCTTGAGTAAATTCAGGATCCTCTCTGGTCTGGTGGGACTGCTTGGATGACTCTTTTTTGAGCAGTTTTTGAATTTCTAAGACTGCTGCTTCCCTATGACTGGGTGGAACATCTGAGAGTCTCTTTTGTCTTTTTGGTGTCATTGAAAGGAGAATGATGTAGCCTCTGGAAATAATCCTTTGCAGCCATTTGTCGGTCGTTATTTCTAGCCAGGCGGATTGGTGCAGGGATAATCGCCCCCTGACTGCCTCTAGAGGAAGGCAATCGGGCCTCCATTCAGGAACGCCGGTAGGAGTTACCAGAGAAGGAATCTCTGGACCCCTGGTTCTGCAGGCCACTTCTGCCTCTTGGATGGCGTCTTCCATTAATATTTCCTCCTCTGCCCCAGGGAAATTCCTTTCCATGTGAGTCTTGGAAAGGCCCTTGGGTCATTTTGAACTATAGCCTCCCACTTTTCTGGTTCCTAGAGTAGGGCCATTGAGGAGTGAAAAAGCATATGCCCATGGTAGAAAGAGGCTTCCCATCCTTCTCATATCTGGTCAGTATGTCTTTAACTTTGGGGTAAAGTCACATAAGCACATCCAGGCATATCTCCTGATGGCTACACCTGAACCTGATGCTCTTGTCGTCCCTTCAGCTGCATGAGCAATTAGCCTCATGGAGAAATTGGAAATCGATTCAAGGGTGGTGAGCTGAGAAGTAACCTTATCTCGGACCCCTTCAGCTACTGCTGCTGCCAGAGTGTTTGAAAGCTCTTTAATCAAATCTCTCTGCAACCTGGCAAAATGTGTCATATAATTCAAGGACCTGAGAGTGAAGGTTGATGAAGTATATATGTGCTTCCCAAACCTATCCATAGTCCTAGACTCCTTGTTAGGAAAATTGATAGTAAGACTTTCTTCCGCAAGTTCCTTTTTGATGGCTGCCACTATCACCATGGCATCTACAAGAATACCCTTGGCCCAGTGCTGCTCGTCTTTAGGGTCAGATAGAATCCCGTCAGGTTTGTTGGAGATTGGTTAGATGGAGTCAGGAATTTTCCAGCCCTGCTGAGCGATCAGCTTTATAAGATCGTCAGCAGGTGGAGTGATGCAAGAGGTAGAGGACTGGGCATGAAAAGCCTCCAGGTATACAGATTCCTCTGAGGAAGGTTGGAGGGAAGTCCAGCCACCCCTCTGCTTCAGGATTTCTAGGATGTCCCCGAAGGAAACTTCATCAGGGGGTGACCTAGGGGAAACTTCCTCTTCATCAAAATCAGTATCCTCTCTGAAAGACTCTAAAGGGTAGTCCAAGTTCTTCCTCTTGCACTTTTTCTTTGAAGGCACCTCTTCAGTGGGATACTCTGGAAATTTGTCTGAAGAAGATGTCATTAGAGTGGCTTGTTCCTGAGGCTTTTGTGCCCTCTGTCCCTGGGAAGAGCCTGGAGGTAGCTCTAGCTGAGCGGATGGACAAGTTACTTGGCACGACAGGGATGGTACAGACTGTGAGTCCATGACGGACAAAGCCTTCTCCATAGCTCAAAAGGCAGCCCCCCCCATAGAGGGATGGGAGCCCAGAACCAAAATAGACTCTTTCAGAACCGTGGTCCCACCCCGCACAGCAGAAGCCACCTCCGAGGCAGACGTCAAGGTTGAGCTTAGTTATGTTGAGCCCCCGAGGGGCATGGAGGGCTCTGAAAGAATCAAAGTCAAACCCTGCCCCTTGGAACTGGCAATGAAGCCCTAACTTCGGGAGGTCTCTGGTTCCAGCAAACCAGAAGAGTTCAAGGCCATAATCGGTGCCAGAGAGGGAACTCTTACTGGCACCAAAACAGTTGAAGCTGGGAAGGTCAG
Source organism: Protopterus annectens (assembly GCF_019279795.1). NCBI lineage: Eukaryota > Metazoa > Chordata > Ceratodontiformes > Protopteridae > Protopterus > Protopterus annectens. The sequence continues at coordinate 1,921,654,268 of NC_056743.1, read as the reverse complement.
TACCAGGGGCTCTGAAGATTCGGCTGGAGTCGTCAGAGGAATCTGAATGGGGGTCGAAGAAAGTAAGGCTCCAGAACCAACTTGGCTAGGAACTGAAGATAAAGTCAATCCCTTTGCCATCAGGAGCTGGTCCACCAGTCTCATAATGTCTGACTCAGACAGGCTCTTAGTGGACTGAATAGAGGAGGCTGATGGGGATTTTGGCGGTCTTGGTTCCAAAAAATGACTTGGTGGACAGTCGGCAAGTGGGTCCACTGATGGAAAATATCAAGTTCTTAGTGCAGAAATTAGATGAGGCTGCTTCGGTACCGAGGGTTCAGCTAGTGCCAAAGCTTCAGGTGTCTGCACCAAAGTTTGTGTCGAAGCAAAATTGTCTTTACCTATCAGTGTTGAAAATATAGTCAGCACCGTAGGAGATCTGGTCAATTTAGCAGGCTGATCTGAGGAAATTGTCTGAACCGAATGTGGTCATTTTTTTTGTTTTAGATGAGCCCAAAGAAGAAGATGAAGAGCTGGCTTCAGTCTTGGGACCAGAGGTCGCCTATGCAAAATCACTTTAAGGAGTCCTTTCAAAATAAGTTTGTTCCTGTGCTCTGTCAGGGTTCTAGTGGAGAAACCATGGCAAATAGAGCAATCTTCCTGAAGATGGACAGCAAACACACACATACATAAAGAGACTTTTTTTTAAAGGAAGAAAAGAGGATTACCAGCAATGATAATATAAACTACCCAGAGGTAAAAAACAGGACAGTACTAACAATGGTATGTTAGAATACCTAACGGTAGAAAGGAAAAGGGGACCCACTCATGCACACACTAAATTTAAGAAAGTAGTGGGTAGATATACAGAAAAATAGGTAATAGAGAGAAATATAAAGATTTGAAGACAAAAATTAATTAATTTACAATAAAATAACAGCCTAGGCTGAACGCATCTGGTACCACAAAGCGGCAAACGAGATCTGAGGTAATTTGGATGAGGAGCATTTTGGGTAGAGCCTAGCTTGAGAGTATTGAAAGGAGCGAGCTGGAATAATGGTCGAGTCAGTTCTGAGGCTCGGAACCAAGCCCACAGTCAAGGATTATGTGAAGACTGACAACATCAGATGATCTATTCAAGGTGTTCCCAACAGATCAATTCCTGGAAGACTCCTTCATCAATTTATATTTGTGAGGAGTTGTCCTGGTCCTGCTTAGATTATCTGCCAATACATTTTGCTCTGACAGAATGTAACATGCTTGGAGGATTAAATTATTCTGAAGAGCTAACTTTGAAGCCATCATACATGGCCTGCTCAGAGGGAAAGACCTGGTTCACCCTATCTGTTTATGTTCTATATCACTGTGCTTTTGCCTCTAATCACGTGTAGAGGTGCAGGGGACCACAGATGATTAAGAGATTCAAATGACTTAGATCACAGATAACATATCTTTGCTTTGGTCTGTCTGAAGAGTTCCACATGCCTTGTACACTTACCTCCATAGAAATTGTTCCCCATGCAAAATCTAGCATGTCTGTAGTTACAGGTTGACTGGTTGACTTGGGAGAGCAAGAGAAAGGAGAAAACTGACTTTTGATACATTTGCCTTCTCCACCTGTGTAGTTCCTTTCCGACAAAGCCGAAAACTGGAATCTTAAATTCTGAAGTATGAGAATGTTTGATTCATGTATTTTTTTAAACACTGACTTTTTCTCATCTGTAATTGAGTGAGAGGAATCATAAGAATCATATAAGTCCCATTTCTCCTGAGTTATGAATGCCTTCTGCATGTAGAAATCTAGAAGGCATTCCTATAAATATTATCCTGTTGGAAGGAGGGAAGTAAAAATTTTGTCTGTTGATCTGAAAGCCCAAAGTGAGAAGGAGATTTGAAATATATAAAAGAGACTCCTGACACTTGGAAAAAGATTCTGCAAAGATAAGCAAGACATTCAAATATGGACAAATGTGAAAGCTTTACTGTACACAGTGAGCAATCACAGGAGCTATCCCTTTGTAATGACCCTTGAAGCTGTGGATAATACAAAGCCTGATGTAGAGTCTGGTAATGTAACCCAGACAGAAAAACTGAGAAAACTTCTGAACTCTCTAGCGATGGGAATATGAAAATAAGCATATTTTATGTCTAATTTTACCAAAAAGTTAAGATGAGGAATGAAAGGTAAAACACCCTGGAAAGTTAACATCTTGAATTTTGATACTTTCACAAATATGTTGAGAAAGGAGAGATTCAGAACAAGTCTCCAACAGGAATCCTTTTTGGTACCAGAAAAACCACTATCTAAAATCTTTTCCCCAAGTGATGGTTGGGCACTGGCTGAATGATCCCTATGGCAAGCATGTACTTCTATACTAAGCTTAGACTGTTTATTTGAAGTTTTAACACAATTAACATGGTTCTGAAAGGAAATTTTCCTTCCCCATACAATAATGCCAAATGGAATAGTAGCTCTTGGATGTGTACTTTTGGTGCCATAGGAGCAGAAAAAAATCTGGTTCTGCTTTATCCATAATATAGAGTAAAACATATTGAGGATAAGGGACTTCAGCTTAAAAAATATTGCTGTGGAAAAATAGTAAACAACAAGATGTCAAGCTCTATTCCAACTTGCTAAGATAGGTTATGGGAAAGAACCAAAAAAAAAAATGAACTGGGTTTCATTTATTGCATTTTGCTGGTGACATCACCAGGGAACATTTTTGACTGAACAAATCCATGTGAGACCACTAAGAAGAATTGTAGCCACCAAGCTACTACTATTGGCAAGATGTTCAAAATAAGAAGTTATGTACCTACCATAAAGTTCCATGTTAGTTGTCTTCTTCTCGCCTTCTTTCTTGCTGGTTGGGTTTGGAGCCGATCCTCGGCTTCGACTCGGCCATCTTAAAAAGCTCGAGAGCTGCTTACTGGCTCGAGGCCCCCTCCTATATCCCATGATGCCTGGCGCTAGATACCCAGATCTCGTTTGGTAACCTAACTACAATCATAATAATAATAATCATGATAATACAGTAACTGTAGCAGGATACAGGAAACTACTGGAGAGACTGACAGTCAGAAGTAACAGCCAGAAAAGACTCAGCCAGTGATAGGATAGGGGGATGGAGGATGGGATGCAAGAAAGAAGGCGAGAAGAAGACAACTAACATGGAACGTTATGGTAGGTACATAACTTCTTAATGTTAAGTTGTCTATCTCGCCTTCATTCTTGCTGGTTGGGACAGCGTCCCTAGCACCTCAATCCTGGGTGGCTCATCAGAACAGACTCTTCAGAACAGTGGAACCAAAATCAGTTCTGCTTCTGGAAGCCACATCCAGCTTATAATGTGAAATGAAGGTATGTGGATTAGCCCAGGTAGCTGCCACACAAATAGTTTCCATTGGCAATCTAGCCTGAAAAGCCACAGAAGTTGCTAAAGCTCTGGTGGAGTGACCTTTGGGTTTAGCAGGAAGGTCTTTATTTCTCAACTGATATATAAAGGTAATAGTAGAAGACAACCACCTAGACAAGGTGTCTTTTGACACCGGTATGCCTTGTTTTCCTTCAGCGTAAGACAGGAACAACTGGTCTGATTTTCTGAATTGCTTGGTCCTATGCTAGTAAAAGCGTAATTGTCTATGGACGTCCAACTGATGTAATTTGTATTATGCCTCGTTGGAATAATTCGGAAAGAACACGGGCAGTTCAATGGACTGATTCAAATTACAATCATAAGTAACCTTTGGGAGAAAGGAAGGATTAGCCCGAAGAGAAACTCTGTCATTGTGAAAAACTAGGTAAGGAGGACGAACACAAAGAGCCTGAAGTTCAGAAACTCTTCTGGCCAACGTAACTGCAACCAAAAGAAGGGTTTTCCAAGAAAGAAACTTCAAGGAACAAAAAGCTGCCGGTTCAAAGGGGGGCAGTATCAGGGAAGCTAAAATCAAATTCAGATCCCACAGAGGCGGGGGATCTCTTACTGGGGGCCTGAGTAGAGTGGTCCCCTTCAGAAAGGCTTTACAAAGCTTATGGGACATGATGCTTGAATCAGATAGGCCCATATGAAAGTTTGAAATTGCAGCTAGCTAAACTCTAATCGTGGCAGAAGAGGATCCAGTTTAAAAAAGTTCTGTTAGAAAATCTAAAATATGGTGCACAGGGGCTGAAAAGGGATCTATATTCCTGTTCTCTGCCCATAAGGAAAAATGTTTCCACTTACTAGCATAAGTCTTTCTAGTGGTTGACTTATGCGAGGATAAGATGATTTCACGCACCGAATGGGAGATGTTGGGAAGCCTGGCTAAAGTCAGAAGTGGAGAAACCAAGCAGTGAGCTGGAGGGATTGAAGAGATTGGTGCAGCCCGCCCGATTGATGGATCAGGAGATCTGGAATTGAGTCCAGGGCTGCTCTAGAAGGTGATGATGCAGGAAGGGGAACCAAATTTGTCGAGGCCAGTAAGGGGCAATGAGGATCATCTTGCATCCCAGTGTGGTAGCTTTCTGAATTGGTTTGGGAATCAGGGGGAATGGAGGGAATGCATAAAGAAGTCCCTGGGGCCATTTGTGAACTAGAGCGTCTCTGGGGAGGTGTCCAGGAAGAGGTAGGAGAGAGAAAAAATTGTCACACTTGCTGTTGAAGGGGGTGGCAAAAAGGTCGCAGCAAGGCTGACCCCATTTGCGGAAGATTCTGTCCACCACAGTCTGATTTAGAGACCACTCATGAGGCATGAGAATTGCTCTGCTCAGCCTGTCTGCTATAACGTTGGACTTCCCAGGGATGTGCTCTGCTATCAGAAACCGTTGGGAAGAGATCGCCCACTGCCAAAGTCTGAGTGCTTCTCGACATAAGGGGTATGACTTGGTTCCGCCCTGCTTGTTGATGTACCATACCACTGACATATTGTCTGTTTGAATTGCAATGGTCCCGGTGGGAAGAGAGTTCTGAAGAGCTTGCAACGCTAAAGGCACGGCTCTCATCTCCAAGACATTGATATGCAGATGGTACTCATGAGGCTGCCAGGTGCCTTGGACTGTTCTGCCCTGATAATGCCCCCCCCACCCGATCAGGGAGGCGTCCGTGGTCACCATAGCTACTGGGGGAGGAAGAACGAATGGTCTGCCCTGGTGTAATGAAGGGGAAACCATCCACCAAACAAGTTGGTTTTTGCATGACTCTGTGATCATTATCCTGTGAGACATCGGGAGTTGCTGGAAAAACCATTGTGTGAACAGCATCCACTGAAGAATCCTCATATGAAAGCGTGCAAGGGGGACTAGTATTATAGCTGCTGCCATGAGACCCAATGTTTTTAGGACAAATCTGGCCTGAATCTTTTTGCATCCTAATAAGACCTGCACATGTCATCGAATGGCTAACACTCTGTCTACTGGTAGAGTCGCTGACATGTCCTTTGTGTTTAAGTTTGCGCCTATAAAGGTGATAGATTGAAAAGGCGACAATGCCGACTTTTCGAAATTTATTGTGATGCCTAGAGTGGAGCACGTTTGGATGGTGTAGTCTCTGGCTAGCAGCAGGTGATGCCTGGTGGTTGCAGTAAGGAGCCAGTCGTCTAGATATGGAAACACCTGCAATCCTTGCTGTCTCAAGTGAGCGGTGACTACTGCCAAACATTTGGTGAACACCCTGGGGGCTGTGGTGAGACCAAAGGGCAGCGCTCTGAACTGATAATGACTGGCTCCCAGCCGGAAGCGGAGGAATCTTCTGGAGCGTCTGTGCATTTTGATATGGTAGTACACATCCTGAAGATCTATGGAGCACATCCAATTGTCCTGACCCAGAAAGGGTAAAATGGACTGTAGTGTGACCATCTGGAACTTCGTTCTTTGAACAGACCTGTTTAGTCTGCTGAGATCCAGAATGGGTCTCCAATCCCCTGTCTTTTTTGGTACCAAAAGAACCTTGAGTAAATTCCGGATCCTTGTTGGTCTGCTGGGACTGACTGGATGGCTCTTTTTCTTAGCAGTTTTAAAATTTCTTGAACTGCTTGATCCCTTAGATTGGGTGGTACATCTGGAAGGGATTTGTTGGAAATGTAGGGAGTGAGAAAGAAGGGGATTTTGTAGCCTTCGGATATGATAGAAAGTACCCAATTTGTCTTTTGTTATACTTTGCCAGGCTTCTGGGTACAGTGATAATCTTCCCCCGACGGCCTCCGAAGGTGGACAGCCGGGCAGCACTTCAGGGATGCTGGAAGGGCTTGTCAGAGAAGGATTCTCTTTGGCCCTGATTTTGCGGACCCCCCCTGCCCCTAGGGCAGTGTCTATTGTTGTTCCCTCCTCTGCCCCTGGAGGGGAACTCTCCACGAGTGTCAGGCACGGCTCCCTGGGATTTCTGGAACCACATCTTCCCACTCTTCTGACCCTTGGGATACGGTCTTGAAGGAGTGGAAAAACGGACTCCAACGGCAGAGAGAGTCTTGCCTTCCTGCTCACACCTGGTAAGGGTACCCTTCACCTGTGGTCCAAAGAGAGCAGAACCATCAAAGGGGGTGTTGGTGAAAGACGCCTTAAAGGGTTCCGCAAAGTTGCATAACCGCATCCAAGCGTGTCTCCTCAAAGCCACACCTGTGCCTGCGGCCCTACTCTCTCCATCGGCTGCATAAGAGATGAGCCACATGGAGGAGTTTACTACAGAATTTAGAGTCACCAGCAGGGAGGCAATCTTAGCCTGAGCCCCCGCAGCTGATGGATCTTGAAGGGTATCTCCTAAGTCTTTAATGAGATCCCTTTGAAGGTGGGTAAAATGGCACAAATAGTTCAGAGACCTCATGGAAAAGGTCGCTGAGGAAAACATCCACTTCCCATATCTGTCCATCATCCTAGATTCCTTATTAGGGGGATGGACAGACGAAGAAGTTTCAGCCAACTCCTTTTTAGTGGCCGCTGCTACCACCATGGCATCAATGGGAACACCCTTGGTCAGAAATTGCTTGTCCTGAGAGGCGGTGATGAATTTTGTGGGCCTACGGGGAGCTGGTTCCATTGTGTCTAGAGCTGACCATGCCTTCCGAGCCACCACCGACATCAGTGGATCGAAAGGCGGAGACATCCAGGAGGTGGAGGGTCGGGAACCAAACGCGTCCAGGAATACTGACTCATCCTCAGAAGGGTTAAGGGTAGTCCAGTTCCCCCTCTGCCTAAGGATTTCAAGGATGTCTGAGAAGGAGACGTCCTCAGAGGGGGATCTCGGGGACCCTTCTGACTCCTCCAAATCGGTATCTGAAGTGACAGACTCAGGGGAGTCAACATGCTTCCTCTTGCATTTCTTCTTTCGAGGGGGCTCCTCTGAATGAACAGGGGAGGCCTCGGAAGAGGAAGATACACCCAATGGGGTGCCCTGCAGCACTTGTTCCCCATGCTTGGGGTCTGGAGAAGGGGCAGAGGCAGGAGCAGGCACCATGGGGGGAGGAGCCGATGAGGCCGACCGTGAGGCTGACTCAGATGCCAGCACACTCCTCATGACCTCAAAGGCGCCCCTTCCCAATGCCATAGAAGGCTCCAGTTCCGAAGAGACCGGAATCCCTCCTGGCACCAAGAGGGATGGCTCCGAAGCCGATGTAGGAGCCGAACTCATCTGCGCCGAAGCTCCGAAAGGGAGAACGGGGTCGGACAAGGGTCCGATGCCACTCGCCCCCTCGGAGCCGACGAGGGAGTCCCGGCGGCCAGATCCTTCCAAGGACGGCACCATGGAAGAGATCGGAGCTGACGATGGCACCGAAAGGGGAGGTATCGGTGCCGATGGACCCACAGTTCCAGCCACAGCATGCTCCGGCTCCGAACTCAAGGGATGAGTCGAAGGAGGAACTATTGAAGAAACAGACAGAGCCGAACCCTGGTGAGGGGGGCTGGATAGCATTTTTGCCAGGGCCTGCGACTTTAAAAGCCTGCTCACCACTCTCTCCAAATCATGGTCAGATAGCCTAGATGACCGACAAGAGTGGGATCGATGACTCAGCACCCTGGAACCGAGTGTATCGACTCCAATGATGGTGACCTGGAGCGTTTCCGACTCCCTGACGGTTCTGACGGAAGAGTCGGAGCAGACTGAGAGATAGGTACTTCGGCTCCAGTCGGAGCCGAAGTTGACATAGAGATAGGTACTTCGGTTCCAGCCGGAACCGAAGTTGAAGCAGAAGCCATACCCGGAGACGGCTCCGAGCTGGGAGCCGACGGCTTCGATGGCCTAGAAGGTTTCACTGACTGAGTCTTGGCCGGTGATCCTTCAGGTTTAAGCAAACCCCTCAGGATAAGCTTATTCCTACACTCCTGCAGGACTCTTGGACTAAAGGCGTGACACACCGAGCAAGAGTCCTGCAGGTGTAGGGAGCCCAAGCAGTAGACACAAGAAGTGTGACCATCTGTCAAAGACATTTTCTGACAGCATGAGTCATACTTCTTGAATCCAGACACTTTTGTGTCTTTAGACATTCCTATAAAGGAAAATCAAATACAAATAACAAGTAGAGTGGAGAGTAGGTAACTGAAAAAAATACACACAATTCACACAAGTTACCACACCCTAACAGCACACACACACACACACACACTATAATAAGATAAGACCTACAAGCTACCACAATTTACTAAAAGGAAAACTTTTGTCTACCTTAAAAATAAAACAATGATAAGCCTCTAACTAAATCGGCTTACTTTGAAAGGTAAACGGGGGTGGGGGAGGGAAAGGAAAAACTCTCTAAGGAGAAAACAAGTTTTGAAGGGGGGGTAAACACTAACAAACTGCTATAGAATCTACTCTGAGCTATAACAATAAAAGTATACCTAACAAAGTACAAAAAAGGCTTAAATGTAAGAACAAAGTGAAAATTACGACCTGAGCCAGTAAACGCAACCTCGTAGCAGAAGCGGCAAACGAGATCTGGGTATCTAGCGCCAGGCATCATGGGATATAGGAGGGGGCCTCGAGCCAGTAAGCAGCTCTCGAGCTTTTGAAGATGGCCGAGTCGGAGCCGAGGATCAGCTCCAAACCCAACCAGCAAGAATGAAGGCGAGATAGACAACTTAACATCAATAATTCACATCTGTTGGCCAATAATGCCTCAGTCATTTTCACTTCAGAACCAGCAACCACTTCTAAGCATCAGTTCTTTTATATTATCCAAAGACATACATCTGTTGCTGTAAGAATTTCAGTCTATAGTAAGAATATAAGAGCAGTGGCTGTGAAACAGCACAGCAGTGCTTTAATCTGACTTTCATCATTAGCTAACTTTATTTCACCTGTTTTCTCCAGGTATCATCAAATAAAGAAACAGTGCTGTTGCAGCAGCATGCTGAATTTATACCTGATCTGCATTTACTGTTACATAGGAACAGAAATTAAAGGCAATGCTATTAATGAAGAAACTGTGAAAAAGCTCACAAACATTAAGTTACAGTCCAGACCACACCACAGGTGATTGAGTCTGATTAGTTAAACAGATCTCTGAAGAGTCGACTAGGGGGCTAGGGAGTAGCAGTATTTTTGCCAAATAGTATATCCTAGGAGGAAAGAGAAAGGATTCACAGCAAAGGATTAACAGTCGCTAATAGAGCCCAATGACTCCAGTGCTGTGTGCATAATTAATGTGCACTGTGAAGTAGAAGAGCAGTTGACAGGTTATTAAAAAAAAAATCCCTTCACAGCTTAAGACAGCACAGTATCAAAACACCTTTATCTCCTCTCCATACTCTTTCCTGACTGCTTGCAGTAAGGATTTCCCCGCTTAGAGAGCTTTGGTCTGAAGGGGTGTAAGTCAGATGGGTGTCAAGGAACGCACACTGGATGGCTGAGGAGAGGCTGCGGGACACAGTTATGAAAAAAAAAAAGTTGATGAACAACATGGGTGCAGATCTTCTCAATAATGTTGTTGCACCCCTGCACCTGGGAAGATGAAGGATGAGACCAACAGCTGAAGAGAACATTCAGTAGCTGGATAAACAACATGGCCAACCACTTACCTGCATTCCAATTATAGCATAGATAAAGAAAAGCATCGCTATCAGGAGGCAGACATATGGAAGGGCCTATGGGAGCAGTGAGAAAAAAAGGTATGAAAGAATTACTAGTAGAAAAGAATTAAAATACAGCCAAAGCAAACAATCAAACTGTCATTCAATGAAAAGCAAAAACAAGAAAAAAAAATCTGCCTCACCTTGAAAGACTGCACAAATGTCCACAAAAGAATCCTGATGGTTTCCCCTTGGCGAAGGAGCTTAATCAGTCGGGCAGCCCGAAACAGTCGTAGAAAACTTAAGTTGATAAAATTGTTCTACAAAATGAAGCCATAAGAAGCAGTCTAGCATTAGTTTCCAGAAGTAATGGAATTATTTTTCATAACTTTTTAAAACAAATATTCTTAAAATGGGTGCAGTATTCCCCTATTTGGGACCATGACAACTATAAACACCAGTGAGTATTCTACAGTTTATCATTTATGTAAAGGGTCTTATCATGTTAAAATACACCTCGTTTCTATTGGAGAGAAGGTACAGAATTTCGGTGCACAGGTGCAAACAAATTAATCCACTGCAACACCTATGGAATAGATCCCTGAAAGGTACATGCACTACACAAAAAAAAAAAAAAGGACAAAACATAAACATAAGACAGCATGTTACATGTGTTTCTAACATGAGAAGACTCCTTGTATAATGATTCAAAACACATTTTTATTTCTTTTGACAAATGACTCAGGACCACAAATAGGGGATCTTGCACCTCAAGCAGGGGGAAAAAAGCTAAACAAAAAATAAATAAACTGACAAGAGTCTGGAAGATAAAAGAATGAAAGAAAACAAAAACCCGTGTCTAACCATCATCCAATCGAGTAAATATTGAGTTTTATTTTTACCCCAAACAACCAAATGCACTGACCTTTGAGACAAGCAAGCTAAAGCATGGAGTCTGCTCAAACATGTAAAATGCACATGGAGAGATTACTAGAGTGAAAAAAAGAGAAAAAACAAGCAAAAAGAAAAAAGGGAAGGAGAAACATACATAGAGTGATGGAAAAGGAGGGAAGAGAAACAGCAAAAAAGGAACAAGGCAGAGGTTAGAAAGAGAATGAAAAAAAAAAAAACAGAAAAATTAACAAGTCCAGCAGCTGTGAACTTGACTATTTTACATGTATATGTTATGCTCCTATGTATGCACACATTGCAAGCTGTGAAGTTAGCATTAGATAATATAGCGCATTCAGGGTCATACACTGACAAGCAAATCCAGCACTTCACCTCAGTGACTCAATAATGTTTGCTATAGATGCAGTATAATTCCTGGGACTAGCTACTAAATTTTGAATGACAATATTTTTTTTACTATAAAACACACCAAGTGAGACTCCACTACACATTTTTATTTTCTACTTAACCCTCATAATGTTAACTCCTCCACACTCGCCTAATATTTAAAAATGCACTCACCCCCCAACATACACACTTAAGATGTAAACACTTCACTTTCAACTGTTAGTCTCTGGAGTCTGGGGAATATTTCTGTTTTTAACCACTTAGTATATATATGTATGCAGCAGACATGACATTTAACAACTGTAGCTATACTGAGTTCTGCTAGCCATGTTTCTGAAATATACTTTCAGAAATAAGTGTACTTTGAGTATGCCTGGCAACACTAATGTATTTTAGCTCTGGAGACGGGACTATGGATATTTCAGGTCAATGGTCATTAAACATTAATAATCTTGAAATGGTACTGAGGAGATGGGAGTGCAGATATTTCAGATATTTTTTCCACTGCTCATGCAATACTACGTTAATTTTTTTTTGCTTCCCCTAGCTTAGGTGAAAGCCATATAGCCAATTCATTTCTGCCTGGGAATCTTGACTGGTCCTTCATTCCCCAGCAAAAGCAGGGCTGGTAGGGAGTGTGCCTGCTTTCTGGTCCTTGTAGGTGGCCTACCTTCTCTCCTTAGGAGGAAACCCTTACCAGCTCCTCCAAGCTCCATGACTGCTGTCTCCTGAAGGGGTAGTGTGTCTTCACATGCCCAATTCTTTTTGGCTACCTAGTGCAAATGCACTACCGACAGTGTGGGCTCAGCGGGTTTGAACTCCACTAGGTGAACATCTATTGCTCCCACTAAGCATCCACTTTTTGGCGAGCCAGAGCCCCCTCCCTCTCCCCCAAGGATGGGCAAGACAGTAGAAGCCGCTTACAGCTATATACCCTGGCCAGTTCTTACAAACAGTTAAATCACTAATCAAACTCCAGTCACCTGCACTGTAGCCATGGATTTATCTTAATAAACTACAGAAATGGCTAATATTACCATAATGTTACAATGTTGTTTAGTTCATACACCAAGCTGCTTCATGCATTGTATATCCAACTGTTTCTCAAACACATTTAGTCTATGACACATGGCCTAGGTTACGCTGCATCTAGTTAAGAAAATAAAAATCTGGCAAAGCCTAAATGACAAAGCCAGAATCCTTACTAAAGTCTCCAAAGACAAGCTACAGAATTCTAACAACTGCTCTTGTCTGATTGTCCTCTGAATGTCACATAATACAATGAATAAAACCTTTAGAGCACTTGGTGTGCAGGAAACCCTGTCTACAGATACTAGACAGTGAATACAATTAAGCAAAGACAGCAAGTACAATCGTGTAAGTAGTTTACTGTAACAGTAAATGTTGAGATAGATCACTGTGGCAGTAGCATACAGCTATATGGGACATGTCCTGCTAAGGATCGGACTGACATTCAGTAAATTAAATTCTCTGGGCAACTTCAATGCACATCGATACATCAGAGGAAGCTTGATGGAGTACTAGTATAAAATCAGACATACAGGCACCAAAATTTACAGCTTTCTTGCCACTCTAAAAAAGAAAAAAAGAGGCTAAAAATATAAAAACAACCTGGCAAGGTTGCTAAATTTGATATTAATGTACTAGGAGAAAAGTGGAACAAGGGAAAGAGAACCTCACTCTGTCCACTGCAAATTCACAAAGGAAGAAAAAAAGAACAGAAACAAGAAAATGGGGAGGACAGAGGGTTGCCTATATGTCTGCAGCAGTGATCTATTCAAACATTTCCTGTTATGGTAAGCTACTTATACAACTGGACTATATTCATTATTAGATCATTGTTGCAGTATCATATAGCTATGTGGGACAACAGCCAAAGCCTGGATAGCCAGGGAGCAGCACTGAGGGTCAAAGCCCAGGAACCCTTGGAGAACTGACCTAGCAAATTCTGCCCTGGCCCTAGAGAAAGAGTCTATCTTGAAGTGCCTTGTGAAGATATGAACAAGTGACCAAGTGCCTGCCTGTAAAACAGCTTTAGAGTCCACCCCTTTTGAAAAAGCCTTATAAGTAGCCATAGCTCTGACAGAGTCAGGTTTAGTCATCTGCATTAGAGAGTTACCACGATAAAAGTAACAAAAAATAATGGAATGTGATCATCATTTAAGTATTGGCTGCTTTGACACTGGTTGTCCCATTTTCTTTCCTGCAAAAGAAATGAAGAGATGGTCTGAAACTCTAACATCTTTTGTTCTGTCAGTGTAGTATCTGAGCTGTCTGTGGACATTCAAAGTATGCAGGATTTTTTCTCTCCTATTTTTTGGCTTAGGAATGAACACAAGCAGATAGATGGATTGAGTCAAAGTAAATTCTGAGACATGTTTTGGCACAAAGGAATGATTCATTCTTAAAGGTACCCTGTCTCTATGACATGTGAGAAAGGGTTGGTTCACCATAAAAGTCTGCAACTCAGATACTTTCCTAGTCAATGTCATAGCAGTACATAAAACAGTTTTCTAAGCTAAACATTTCAAATCAGCCTGATGGACAGCCTTAACTGGAATTAAAGCGAGCTTTTTATAAACATAGTTAAGATCCCAGGGACGACCCACCTGTTTTCTTGGTGGAAAGATATGTAAAACCCCTTTCAGAAACTGTTTAATTTGGTAAAAGTAAGAAAGGAGTGAGGGATCTATATATAAGTAGAAATGGCTGAAAGGTGAATTTTTATAGAAGAATAAGAAAAGTCTGACTTGAGCTATTCACACAGTGGCAAACCAGTGGTGCTTGTGTTCTGTTTGGGTCCTGGTTCTTTATGTGGCACCAACTAGAAAATCTCATCCACATGGCAAAATAGGATTTTCTAGCAGCAGGTTTTCTAAATGCTAAAAGAGCTAGTTTTCAGTGTAATAAAGGTGCCTATTAGAGGAGTCAAAAGTATATCATCCAAAGAGTCAAATGAAAATTCTGGAGGTTGAAGTGGATCAGTGATCCCTTGTCCAGTGTCAGTACATCAATCCTATGGGGAAGATATATAGGAACATTTGCATCCATGGAAAAAAAAGGCATGTCTGTCTTCCAGGCCCTTCCGTAAGGTGTCCTGGAGCAGAAATTCTTCAGGTGGAGGCAAACAGATCTATTTGTGGGATTCCCCACAGATGAATTGACTCCTAGAAGACTCTGAGGTCTTACTTCCATTTGTGGGGGGTGTCCTGGATCTGCTTAGTGAGTCTGCCACAGTGTTCTGCTCTGATGGAATGCATGCAGCCTGAAAGTATAAAATTCCCTGGCTAACATAGGAAGAATATATAGTGGGTAGGACTTAGTTCCCCCTTGTTTGTTGATATACCGCATCACTGTAGTCATGTCTGTGGTTACCTGAAGTGGGGTCCTGGTGTCCACATATAATTTAAGGTATTTAGTACACTATCAGGGCCATTACTTCTTTGACATTTATGTGTTTTCTATTGACATGATGATCCCAAAGTCCATGTACTTTGATGTTCTTGGATACTGGCCTCCAGGTAAAGTCTGAAGCATCCATGGTTGCAGACTCATGTGGGGTTGGAGGAAATTGAAAGATATGGATACAGTAAGGTTTTGTCTGCACACCATAGTAGTTCTTTCCTTATGAAGTAGATCACTGGAAGAGGAAAGACAGAGGGTGCTGATACTAAATCCATACTGATTTGAGAAACTATTGTATCTTCCTCATGTATAGTCTAGCTAGAGAAATCATCCAGATAGTCTAAAGCATGTATCCCAAAATCCTGAGATACTCCCTTGTAGAAGTTATTGCTTGATGGGAAAAGTGCAGGAAATGGCTGTGATAAAAAGTTGTCTTTTCTGGAGCAAGACAAACCATAATTTGAGATGTCTAGCAGGTATCCTAGAAATGTGATTCTATGAGAAGGAATAAGGATTATCCGGACTGAGGGAAAACCAACACTTTGAAACAGATTTTTGACAAATTTCAGAGATTTTTGTCAGTTTTGAAAAAAGTATACAAAAATAAGCCAGTCAAAATACAGAAAAATTTAAATGCCTTGCAGTCTGTAAAAAGCAATTACTGGTACTAGACAGTTTGTGAATATCCTCAGAGCCATTAAACAACAAAAAGTAACAAAGAGAATTGAAAATGTGAACCAGAAACAATAAACCTTAAAAAGCATTTGATGTTTCTGTGAATGGATATGTGATGATAGGCATCTTTCATGTCTAGAGTAAAAAATATATATAAAGGGAAAACCAGGAGAAATACAGATTGGTTGGTGAGCATTTTGAATTTTGAAACTGTTATGTAAAGATTTAAGAAACAAGAGTTCCACTACAGGTCTCCAAATTCCTCCTTTTTGGGCACTAGGAAAATTCTTGAATAAAATCCTTTTCCTTTTTTTAGAGTCTCAGACATGTTTTATTACTCTTTTCAGATAATGGGTGAGAAATGATGGGACAGAAAAGATGGGTTTGATTTTCTGGGTGTGGAGGAATGCCTAGTTTAGGAAGAAAAGAGTTCCACTGCCACCTGTATCCGTTCTGGATAATTTCCAACACCCAGGAGTCTGTTGTGATCTGATTCCAGATGTGAACACAGAGAGAGAGTAAGACTATCTGCAAGATTCAGAGAGTGACCAGGGTGGAGAGGAGGATACTTTGGCATTTTTCTTTGACTGCCTTTGGCATTGGGCAGAGCACCCCTTTTTCTTATAACTGCCATGCAGTATAAAAACAGTGTTTTTTTTTATTACTGTTGTATACCATAGGGATGTTTAAAAGATTTTCTATAGAAGGGTCCAAGACTATAAGGGCAATTCCTATTATATTTAGGAATGGGAAACTAAAAATATCTATTTGACTCCTTGGATGAGTTTGCTCCCTCATCAAATCATTTCACAACGTCGGCTGAAAAAGTAAAAAACAGTATGTCGTTGACTAAAGGAGCTTTCCAAATTTGTGCCTTGATGGTATATTTTGAGATTTAAGCCATGCATCTCTGCATAACTGACCCAGCTGCAGATAAGAATGCATGTGTTAAAGAAGATATCATACTAAGCAGAGAGGATTTAATGTCTGACGATGGTAAATCTACAATTACCTTGCTCATGCCAGCAAAGGATGCAAGCTGATGCTTTGCCATTTGAGCCTGACAGTTGACAGTTCTAAAAGCAAAGGTATTAAAAGTATAAACTGTCTCAAAATAAAATAAAAATAAGCACCGAGGAGAACCACGGAGATGTAAACCAACACAGAGATGTTTATTAAGTCCCAGTATCATGCAATACCATTAAACGCTTAACTATCACCGTCTTTTTCGTTCACTAATAGAACTTCTATCAGATTTGTAGAACTTCATCAGATTTGTTACAACAGCCCCATCCCATCCTTCAATTTATATCATACATAATCAGTTATCCAATAAAAACTTACAATCAATTAACCTAATATAAAAGCCAGCAATTAAAATATAACCCATCTACTATGTAACTTGAAAAAAAAAAAAAATATATATATATATATTTATTTTTTTTTACTTTGTTAAAACCACGTTTATTTAAAAATATTTTTTGAAAATAAAAGCCTTTAAAACACATTTTTAATATAAAGCATATAAAATAGGAATCTATGTTCATATGAGATGGAAACAAAATCATTCTATAGTACTTTACTTCCATCTAGTGGTGCTACTATATTATTCCAATAGTTAAAAAAAATCAGAGTGTGCTCAAGCTAACCTTAATATTACTAGATACACTTATTACTATGCTTGTGGAAGGCAAATACCACACCAAGATTTCCATTCTTACTGCATCAGCTGTTTAGGCCCAGACCACGACGTTCCTCATTGTCAGTTTTGTGCTTTGTTCAATGCCAGAACTATACGTTGTCGGGCCCTTATCGTACCTAAAAACTTTTGCTCTCGATCTCTGTATTCCGAAATGGCTTCGGTAAGCCATCCGACTACCGATCTTCCAAAAAAAGTAAGAATAAAGACAGAGACAGACTGCACAGGTTCAAAACTGCCGATGATGCTTCCGTTAAGCTAGTTGCCAGTTCGCCGGTAGTCAGGCACTTTCGCAGCCCCTGATGCCCACTTCTATGAATTTGCAGGCTACTACTAAGACCCGTTCGGAGTCCGGTACGCCGCGAGACTCTGACTACAGAACCTGTGGATGTCTCTACTTTGTATGGGTCCGGAGCCACTGTGCAGGCACCGGCTTTTGAAGAAGTTCTTCTCACTACCGATATTCGACACAAACCGACAACTTCTTTCACGTCTTCAGTTCTTTCTTAAACTACTGAGTTTCTAAGGTCCAGGGTATGAACTACGTCTAAAAAAACGACTACCCAAGCTCAAGCACCTGCTTCCATGCCTCAGTCTCAAAATGGTAGAAGACCTTATCATGCTGATCAGGGGAAGCCAGCCTACCCATTCAAAAAGAAAAAGAGACTTGTCCCCAGCAGCTTTATCTGACCAAGGGTCCGACGACTCTTGAGGTGACTCTGAGGTTTCTGGTTATGGAGACATGCCTTTATCTGCTTATGAGGATTCAGATACAGAGGAATACATTCCTTCTGCTTCTCCTCCAAAGGATTTTTCTTTTGGTGAAACCCTACATACCTTGAGAGAGCATTTTCATTGGGAGTGCCAGGATTAAACTCAGTCCAAAAAGAGACTTGGAATTTTTAGATTTACCACAGCACAGACCCTTAGCTATTCCTCCTCTTCTGGATGTTGTGGATGATGTTTTCATGGAATCCAGTTTAACTCCTGATACTCTACCTCCTGCTCCTAGGAAACCTAACAGGCATTACAGAGTCCCTGACTCCCACACATTTATTTTCAAAAATCCTACTGCTGACCCAGAGAGCATCTCCTAAGAACCTAAAGGAATAAAACCAATCACAGCTAAGAATCCTACCCCTTGGGACAGGGATTCCCAAGCTTTAGACAGATGGGGTAAAAAAGTACACACCTCTGCAACTCTTGCCATTAGAGCATTAAATTGTCAGTTCCACATGCTGAAATACCAGCAACCTACTATGGAACTTATTAAGCAAAAATTATCTACCTTTCCAGACTGTGCAGAAAGTAAAGAATTATAGGAGCTTATGCATTCTGCAAGCCAAGTTACTAAGCATACCCTGCAATGTAGGTTTGATGCCCTAGAAGCATACTGCAGGGCAGCAGTCAGAGGTTATGTACTTAGAAGGCATGCTTGGCTTATGGAACCGACCTTGCCATACCATGTCAAATCAAAATTACTGGATGCACCACTGAACAAAGACAATCTGTTTGGCACCAAGGCAGAACAGGTTTTAAAAAAGATGGAAGAAAAAGCTAAATCTATGCACAGTTAAAGACTTTTTGCAAGTCCAGCCTCCGAGATTCAGTAGGCATTGGCCCTTAAAACACTGGTCCTTTCCAGCCCCCTCTAGGCTGGCTCAGACTTGACCTAGGGGAAGCAGACACACCCAGACAGCAGGCCCAGGGAATGCAGAGATCTAAGCAATGGAGTACCTCCACTTCTAAAACAGGGAGTGCTAAGCCACCTCCTTATGGTAAGAATTCACAATGACTTTTCAACTCCACCTCTTACCTCTGCCCACCTGCTTGGCCCCTAGGAGGAAAACTTGCCTCCCATGCAAAAAACTGGGTTTCCATCACCAACGATCAATGGGTCCTCAACATAGTGTGGCAGGGGTACAAATTTTATTTCCACACACTGCCAACCCTAAAAGGGTTCCCAGATCTTCCTCCAAACCAGTGGGCAGAGGCACAAAACCAAGTTCATTCCCTGCTCTCCATGAGGGCAATCCAGCCTGTTCCTGCAGACCAGATAGGCTACGGTTTCTATTCCAGACTTTTCCTGGTACCCAGAAAAGAGGGCACCTGGCACCCAGTCCTAGATCTATCCATTCTAAACACCTTCCTGGTGGTACCAAAATTCAAAATGCTCACCCTCCAGCAGCTTCTTCCTATGCTAGCCAAAGATGTCTGGTTAGTCTGCACATCCCAATCAGAGACTCTTGCAGGAAATATCTACGTTTCAGGGCAGCATCTATGCAGTATCAGTTCTCTGCACTTCCCTTTAGCTTATCCACTGCTCCCAGAGTTTTCACAAAATGCTTGGCTCCAGCCATTGCTTTTTGCAGACAAAGAAATATTCAAATATTCAAAGTACCTCTACTTGGATGACTGCCTGATTCAGGCAGACAGTCAGGAAAAGCTGTTGCAGCACCTGACATTTGTAAAAGATCAACTGACCTCACTGGGGTACACTAGAAACAAAAAAAAATCCAAACTAGTCCCCAGTCAGAAAACTGTATCCCTGGGAGCAAGCCTGGACACAGCATCCCAGATGGCATTCCTTTCTTCAGAAAATCAAGCCTATCTGACAGTCTACTTCTCTCAACTGGCCACCAGAACCCAGTTATCCGCAAGGAAAATCCTGCAAGCTCTAGGGTTCATGGCCTCCTGTATTCTACTATTTCCATATGCCAGACTGCATATGAAGAAACTTCAATGGTACTTAAAAAGCCTTTGGTGTCAACATTTATAGGACCTGGAAACTATTATACCTATGATACCTTGTCTAAGGAAAATTTTCTTTGCTGGGCAGCAGCATGCAACCACAACAAGGGATTTCCCTTTTCACAACCCTACACCACCCAGACACTAACCACAGATGCACCAGACTATGCCTGGGGTGCATACCTGGACAGCAGGTGCATTCAGGGCCACTGGAGCCCAAATCAAATTCATCTGCACATCAACCAAAAAGAGATGCTAGCTGTTCAGCATGCTCTGACAGCTTTCAGACCCCTACTCTCTCCTGGGCCTCTACTAATCAAAACAGACAACACCACAGTGATGTGGTACATCAACAAGCAGGGAGGAACCCACTCTTACCCATTATGCAGGCTAGCCATGACCCTTTGGCACACGGCTTCAGCCATGTAGATTCACCTGTTAGCACAATTCCTGCCAGGCAACCAAAACTCTCTGGCAGACAACTTAAGCAGAAATCTCCTAGACCCACATGAGTAGCAATTAAACCCCAACACCTTCAGCCTTGTAACCCAGAATTGGGGTACCATGAAGTTGGACCTATTTGCCTCCCACAACAACCACCACCTCAGCAAATTCTGCACCAGGGAACCTCACAGCAAGGCCTGGAAAGTGGATGCCCTTTCCTTCCAATGGGTAAACCTCTCGATCTATGCATTTCCCCCTCTACCTCTTCTTGCAAGGGTGTTACTCAAAATAAGAAAGGAAAGACCAAGGGCAGTCCTGATTGCCCCAGACTGGCCACGCCAACACTGGTACCCACTACTGCGCAGTCTGTCACCGTTGCCTCCATGGTACCTCCCTCAGATTCCAACTCTCCTGACCCAGCAGGAGTGAGAGTTCTTGCATCCACAATTGCAGACCCTGAAACTAGCAGCCTGGCTTATTCCTTGACCTCTCCCCCAGTGGCCAGCTTAAGCAAGCAAGTCCTGAACGTTATACATGAAGCCAGATGACCCAGCACTAGAAAATCCTATGCTGACAAGTGGAAGAGGTATTGCTCCTGAATCGAGGATAAAGGAGCTGAACCAGCACAGCCCTCCTTACCTCTCATCCTGGATTACCTAGCAGACCTGCTTCACAGGGGCCTATCCTTCTCTTCTATTAAAATCCATGCCTCTGCCATCTCTGCTCATTACAGCACAGAGCCACCTTTCTTTTCACACCCCCTCATCAAGAAGTTCCTTAGAGGGGTTAACAACTTAAGGCCACCCAGAAGAGCCCTACCCCTGCTTGGGACCTTAACTTTGTGTTGGAAAAGCTCACCCCACTCCCTGCCCTTTGAGCCTGCAACTTCAGCAGAGTTAAAATTCCTCTCTTGGAAAACAGCCTTGCTTCTGGCCATCAGTTCAGCTAGAAGAGTGTATGAGCTACAAGCACTGATGGCTGTGGAACCCTAAAGTGGTGTCCAATGTGGCTCTCAACAAATATATTAATTTGCTCACCTTTTTCCCTAAACCTCAAAATAAGTGGGAAAGGATCCTGCACTCTTTAGATGTGCACAGACAGCTCAGATTCTACCTGGATAGGACTAAGCCCTTTAGGAAATCTGACCAGTTACTAGTCAACTTTGCAGCAGGGGCAGAGAGCAAGGCCATATCAAAACAAATAATTTCCAGATGGAGAGCACACTGTATCCATTTCTGTTACAAACACCATGGGAAACCACCCCCACAGGGGGTCAGAACACATTCCACTAGGGCAACTTCCACCTCTGCAGCTTTTTTCAGAGGGGTCCCTACCAGGGACATCCTGGAGAGTGCAACATGGAATTCTGTTCATAACTTCACCAAGCATTACCACCTGCCTATCTTTTCCAAATCCAGGGCAGGCTTTGCAACCGCAGTCCTGCAGGGCATACAAGCCAGCCCCAACTCTTCTTGACTGCCTCCACCCATTTCTTCAGCTTTGGGAATCACCCCAAGTGTGATGACTGCAACAGTGAAACATGAAGAACATAGTACAGTTGTGTACACTTACCATAAATGCAGATGTTTGAGTGTATTCACTGTTGCAGTCCTGGTTTCCCTCCCTCCATCTCCCCTGTCTCTCTCTCTCTCTCCCTCACTCCTTACAGTGTTATTTGGTATTTACTTTCTACTGGTGGTGTTATTCCACCATAACCTAGCTCCCTATTTGGGGGCTCCTGACATTTGGGGCAAAGAAAAACGGATGTAATGGCGTTGGCTGCCTGTTTTTACACCACTGATGACCTGACATCAGTCCTGGAGTGACAGCAACTGACGCAGAAATACTAAGCCTCTGGTATTTGGGCCAACTGAGGGCTACCCCTGGCAGGATAACCCAAGTGTGATGACTGCAACAGTGAATACACCTGAGCATCTACATTTATAGTAGGTGCACACAACTGTACTTTTTCTGCTCCCTTGGGCAAGGAATTCCTTTATTTGTGATTGTTGGTATGTTTTGGAAGGTTTAAACTATCTTGCCAAATTTGTCAAAACCACCTCCACCCTTATCAGAAGACACAAAGTTACTAGCAGTAAGATGTTTGGAAGTGGCATCCTTGGCCAAGGAAATCACCGATGGATCCACCACATGATTATGAAAAATAAACTTTTCAGCCTGTGGCACTTTATAAGAATGTTAAGCTTCTTGGGTGCAGAGTGCTGACTGTCAGGTGAAGAACATCTTGCATTAAAGGCATCCTCAAAAGCACCTATTACAGGAGGGATGGACAAAGGCTTATATGTGTTTATCTACAAAAGACTGCATTTCCTTTCTGGGTCCCAGAAATCTCTCCTTTTTCATTGGAAAAGGTCCTTCATTCTACCAAAATTGTTTGAAAATGAAATTTCCTCTACTGGGGTATCTGAAGAAATATTTTCTGCAGCCTCTGACAATAAAATGTTAGGGGTAGCCACCTAGGAACACAGTCCATACCAATCTCTTTAATGTCCTATTGAAGGTCAGTACCAAAAGGAGATGGAAACCTCATTCTTTTTAAATGGGACGAAGCAGCTACTGCAGATTTCAGTGATTGAAAGCCCTTACAAAGACCTTTAGGAAGGGAATACCATTCCTCTTCAGACTGTCTAAAAGATGGAGGGAAAGAAGGACAGATATTTTGTTTTTCTGACTTCTCTTATTAAGACTATGAACTGCATCAAATGCATGGACTTCAGTACAAGAGCCTGGTACCTCTTCACCCACCAGCATTTGAAAGATGCCATCAAACCTGCTGGATATCACAATTCATGGTTCTCCCTTCTCAGTTATAGGCATATGTCCAGCACTAGAAAATGTACTAGACTCCTGTCTCTTGGTGGCAGACCTAGGAGTAGCATCAGAGGGGTCAGAAGACAGAGATGGATGGTTTAAGGTCTAAAAAGGGCCCCAGAGGAGTCATCCATTATGAGCTGAGGGAGAAAGACTGAAGGAAAACCAATTTGGACACCTCTACAACCATCTTCCTTTTCTTCGAAACCAGATGGTGGACATTTGGGGTACAGGCATTGGAGTCCACAAGCAGTTTTATTATGCCTTAAGCTGCTGGTTCTCAAGGTAAATGCTAAGGAAGCTGGTTTTTGGTGTAAAAGATAAACAAATATAACACAATCTAACATCATTTGACTCCACTAAACAAAATAAACAAGCTATATATAAATCTTTATAAGGAATGTGTCAAACACTCATGTTTCTTTTCCCCTAGACATAAGCAAGAGTAAATCACTACTTTCTCAAAAAAAAAAATATAGAAGAAAAGTCCCCTAACAGGTACTTATCTGTCCAAAAGATAGAATAATGTGACTGTCGAACCACTGAAGATGCAGGTCAAGACCAAGTCTGACTGAAATCTTCCACAGCAAGAAAGTTGAAAGTTTTGTCACCCATACATCTAATTTGATATCAGCAAACCTTCAAACTTCCTTGGATGTATGGTGCAAGTGGAAGGCACCTAAAACATTTCATATAGTGGCTGTAAAAACAGTCCTTGAAAGGATATGTCCCATTATAGCTATATGCTATTACAGCAGTGGTCTAATGATGAATATCTTGTTTTACACTACAGATGTACTTCTTTGTATGACTTCTGCTCCCTCGCTCTCTACTTTCTCCACCTATATAATCATACCTACACACACACACACTTATGTATATGGGTGTTGGGCAGCTAGACAAATGACTAGCTACATCGACACCCTGAATACTGATGTTAAAATATTGACACAACAAACACTGACACATTCTGCACATGCTCCAAGGACTATCCCGGAGTGGAGTAAACCAAATACAA